>NC_058131.1:604183189-604255916 GCF_016433145.1 Gracilinanus agilis | reverse complement strand
TTTTTGTTTGTACAAAAGCTTTTTAGCTTAATATAATCAAAACCATTTAATTTACATTTTGTAATTTTCTCTAACTCTTGCTTGGTTTTAAAATCTTTCCTTTCCCAGAGATCTGACAGGTATACTATTTTGTGTTCACTTAACTTATTTATAGTTTCCCTCTTTATATTCAGGTCATTCACCCATTCTGAATTTATCTTGGTGTAGGGTGTGAGTTCCATTAGATTTTAAGCTTTGGAAGGCAGGCAATGTCTTTTGCCTCTTCTTTTATACTCAGAGCTTAGCAATATTTAGCTCACATCAGGTATTTAATAAATGTTAATTGTCTAATGACTAAATATTCTGTACTCATATGATTTCATTGTAGAAATGAAACCTGAGATTTGAAAGGACACAATGACTTGTATTCATTTATACAGAACTAAGACAAAGATTCCCCACACCACCCCATACCCTGAGTCCATTCCACTCTGACACAAAAGTTCTCAATACACTCTTGCTATATGTTTTTGTAAGAGAAAGGGAGAGGAATTTTATGGGGGAAAAAAAGGATTCAGTATGATCAATGATGCTAGGTATCACCGCCAGTCTTCCACAAAAACAAAGACCATTATTATTGTTATCAATATCCTTGTTGGTGACAATCAGTCATTTAACCAATAAGAATTCAATAAGTGCTCACTATGTAATGAAAAGGTAGCATGGAAAAGTGGTGCTAACAGAATCTGGGCTCAAGTCCTGTCTTTCATATATACTGGCTGTGAGACCCTAGGCAAATCACTTAATCTTTCAACGCTGGAGGCATCTTCCTAAAATGAGTAATTGCTGGATTTTCATTGGTAGAAGGAGTTCCCTCACTTGAGAGTTCCCTCTTCCAATGAAATCACAGGCCCATTCTCTCTCCTTATCTCTGTTCTTTCCTATAGGCCAATTGCTGTACTCAGCACTGGATTTATAGAGAAAGGAAAAACAACAAAACAGTTCTTGTCCTCAAGTAGCTTACATTCTAACAGCATAAATATACATAAATAAGTAGGTACCTGCGAGATACGTACAGAGGAGAAGGAAGGTAAAGGGGTTGACTCAAGTAGCTAGGAACCTGGGAAAGACCTTCTAGGAAGGTGCCATTTTAGCTGAGTTCAGCATTAAAGGAAGCCAGGGTTCATGAATGTTAACAGGGAAAAATTAAAGAAGAAAACCATTTCAAGCATGAGGGAAAGCCACTATAAAGGTATGAAGATGGGAGATAGATTATCATGTGGGAGGAACAGAAAGTAGGTAAATTTCACTGGACCACAATGAATAAAGGGGAATGAAGTATAAGAATTCTGGAAAAGTAGGAAGGGGCCAGGCTGTGAACAAAGGACTTTATATTTGATCCTGGAACTAACAAGGAGCCACTGGTATTTACTAAGCAGAGCAGGGACAGGGACAGGGACAGACCTATGCTTTAGGGAAATCGTTTTTGCAGCCATATGGAGAAGGGATTCGAATGAGAAGAAATTAGAGTCAGGGACTAGGGAGGTTAGTGGATTGAGAGCCAGATCTAAAAATGGGAGGTCCTGGGTTCAAATTTGGCTCAGATACTTCCTAGCTGTGTGGCCCTGGGCAAGGTGCCTACCCCTTACTGCTCTTCTGCCTTGGAACCAATATACATTATTGATTCTAAGACATGAGGTAAGGTTTTTTTTCCAAGACTACTGTCACCATCTAGGTGAAGTTAGATTATGAGTGTTTGAACTAAAGTAGTAGCTGTTTGGGTAAAGGGAAGGAATTCTAGCAATGTTACAAAGGTTGAAATGACACGATTTGACAACTGATCAGATATATAAGGATAGTGAGAGCAAGGAGTCAAGGATGATGGTGAATTTTTGAATGTGGGTGACTGGGAGGATAGTGGTACCTTCAGCATTAATAGGAATGGGGGTTCAGAAGAGGATTTTAAAGCAAAGATAATGAAATATGTTTTGGACATGTTGTTTGAGATACCAATTCATGAAGCCTAATAGACAGCTGGAGATATAAGACTGGATCTTAGATGAGAAACTAGGGATGAATATACAGATCTGAAAATCATCCAAAGATGTGATAATTAAACCCATGGGAACTGATGAGACTACCGAGTGCGATAAAGAGAATGGAAAAGATGGCCCAGGACAAAGCCTTGGAGGATATTTAGGAGGTATAACAAAAATAAAGATGTAGCAAAGGAGAGTGGGAAGGATAAGAGGATAACTATAAAAGGAGACAGCCATGTTCATGAAAATCCAGAGAGGAGAGAAAATCCATGAGGAGAAGATGATCAAGTTAAAAATGGATGATGTTTGATAAAAGACCATTAGCTATGCCAATTAAGAGAGCATTGGTAACTTTTGGAGAGAGTAGTTTCAGTTGAATGATGAAATTGAAATGAAGATTATAGAGGGTTTAAAAGATAGTAAAAGGAAAAATAGAGGTACATGGCATAACCCCCCAAATTTGTTGATTAATAAACTAATCGAGGTAAAATAATTTAGCACTGAAGGTAATTAATATACCAGAAGTTTTACACAAAGGAAATCATAAGTCCGCACACACATACTTACCAACCTATATAACAATATAGTATTTTTAAAAATGATCAGCTTGCATTTATGTAGAACTTTACAGTTTACAATGAGTATTTCTTATCACAATCCAATTAGGTAGATAGTATAGGTCCCATTATAAAGATTTGGTCATTAAAGTTCAAGGTATTTAAATTACTTCTGCAAGATCACATAACTAGCATGTGTCAAAGCTCAAACCAATAGCCATATCTTTTGTGTTTAAATCCATGATTTTTTTTGGCTATGTCTACTGGAGTCTATTTACCAGGAAAGTTTTCCAAATGGGAAATTCCCAAATAGGAAAGAAGCCATTCTGAAAGAGGGGTGTCATTCTACTTAATTACATAAATGAGATTACTTTGCTTCTGGTATAATGTTGGTAAGATTTTAATTTACAATACACATTATCTTGGACTGGAACCTATTGTCCCCATCAAACAATACTCCTTTCCAATTAGCCTTTTTTCCATCACTCACTCCACTATTGTCTAAATTGTCCAGGCTTGAAACCATGGCATTTAATTCCTCCCTCTCTTTTGATCCCATATAGTTGCCAGTCACCAAGACCTATTGATTTTTCTACTGAAATTCCTTATAAATCAGTCCTTTCCTCTTCCTATCTACCACCAATACCCTAGTCCAGACTCTCTATACTAACTAGCTTCCTTGTCTCTAATCTGTACCAGACCCACAAATCTATCTTGCAAATGCTTCTAGACAAATCTTCCTAAAACATCTAATTCATCCTGTCACTATTCTACTTAGAAATTTTCAATGGAGTTTCCCAATTGCCTGCTGAATAAAATATATGCTCTTCATCCTGGTGTTCAAGGCTCTTTGTGTTCTTATCTTGTCTCCCACTTTTCCTTTGTAGGAACCTACTACTCCAGTTAGTTTAGTCTAGTCATCAACCCTAGAACCTCCCCTCATCCCTCCCTAATACTTACATATGACTCTGTTCCTTTCCTCAGGCTATTATCTCTGACCTTATACCCATCTTACCTCTCCTTGAAAGGACAGTTCAAATCTCAACTCCTTTGCCCGGAGAGTTTTCTTTTCATTCCAGCCAGAATTCATGTCCTTTCTCTGAATTCCTTTGGTACTTGTCATCTAGATCACCCATTTTGTCACTTAACCAAACAGTCTCCTAACTTAACTTGTTTCATAAGTGCATATTTTAGTTAATCAATAAGACTGTAAGATTCTAGAGGATGAGACAGTTCTTACAAACTTATCCATTCATTTCAGCACTTAGCAGAACCCTGAATAATAGGAAACATTTACTAAAAGAATATTGAAAGAACCAATCCTCTCTGCTCTGATTTCCTTGAACCCAGTGATGGTTTGGAATAATTTAGAATCTCTTTCTCTCTCTCTCTCTCTCTCTCTTTCTCTCTCTCTCTTTCTCTCATACATACATACACACACACACACACACACACACACACACACACACACACGCTTTGAGTTTTTCATCATTGGACTTATTTTCATTAAATTGTGATATTTATAGTAGATTTTTATATTCTGTACCTAAAGTCTCTATAAAACAGATGCATTTTGAAGAGGCCTAATAAATGAAACAGTGAAATAAATCAACATTAGAAACCTCTTCCCCTTATTGAATGTCAGGAATGTTCTCATCACTTCAGCCTTTCCAGAAGGGCTCTGATATAGGGGCACATTTCATTTGAGACAGTGATTGGGAACCAGTTCAAGCCCCTTAATACTGAAAGCTGCTACCATACAAAGCAAGATGAGAGTTCCCTTTATGAGTGCCTACCAGAAACCAGGAGGCTGCTGTAAATTTCAAGCAATGGAGAGAACCAAGGCACTAAATGGGAGAATTTTAAGAGTTCCAGGAAGGCGTACTACTCCCAGGCCACTTCCCTCCCCTTCCCAAGTCCAAAAAAGCATCATCTAATTAATTGACTCACTGTTACTGGAAATTCCATTAAAACTACATTCCTTTTAGTTTAAAAAATACTGGGAGAGACTATGGATTGGAGAGGAGGGAGACTAAACGTATTCTTCTCTAAGGAAAGGAGAGGTCACTAGGAAGAGAGGAAAAATGAAGGAGATTGGGAAGCAAGTGATATTTAAAATTTTATTTTCTAATGAAATACAATACTCCCTAGAAAGAGATACCCTTAAGCGAATCATTGATTTGGTGTTATCCTTGACCTATAGGTGAAAGTTAAGTCAGTATTTAAGTTCAAGACTCCTGACTCCAAATCTTCAAAACTGAGTCTTGTCACTTTATTTCTCAAAGACTGTTCCAGGAACTTCAGTTTTCCAGCTCTACCTTCAGTAAGAGGGAACCAAGACTAAAGGCAGTATTAAGGCCAAGAAACTTTTTAAAAGATTTTCTTTTGACCCTTTGGCTAAATTCCCTAGAACAAGGTTCTTAATGATTTATTTTTTGGCCATGAACTCCTTTTGAAGGCTGGTGAAATCTATATGCCTTTTCTTAGAGTAATGTTTGTTGACAACATTTATAATCGAAGGAAGTGTTCGATTCATTCATGAAAACAAAAATATAATTTTTCCCATCCAAATTCATGGAACCCAATTTAAGAACTGCTATTCTAGAAATACTCTTCTCTTTTACTCTTCTAAAGTAGCTCCTCAAAGAGCTATAACTACTGGTTCAGGTGCCCAGGGCAAATGGTACAAAAGACATATCAAGTAATGTGGGAATATGGCCAAGACATTAGACCTCAGGTCAGAAGGACCTTTAGAAGGAGAGCTCCTAGGATACTTCCCTGGGGGCAGAGTTAAATCCCAGACCAATAGCTCCTGTAAATGGTTTTCTAGGACACTTTGAGATCACAGTTGGGGAGACTACATTCCACAGGGGAAAGGAAGTCAAATGGAGCCAGCCTAGAGAGAAGCTCACATAAAGCATGGTAAGCAAGGTAGGAAATGCCACCACCTGGTAGTTTCCTATTTAAACTGATTATTCTTGATACTAGGTGTTAAACTTAGTTTCTTCCCCTTGATTGTTCAATGAAGACAAGTGCAACCAACACATTCTAAATTTTGGCAACCTGGAACAAAGTCCCAAATAACCTGACCTAGTTACTATTCTGGTTTCCAAAATAACTTTGATAAAGAAGTGACGATACTTCAGATCCAATATTAAATAATTTAAATCCAATATTTAAATTATTAATTCCAATATTGCCATTGTTTATCTTTCTCTGAATAATATTCATTCAACAAATATTTATTTAGTACCTTCTAAGGGTAAGAAAGGCAGTGTGGTAGGTACTATATAGAATCCAATTTTGAACTTAGCATAGTGGATTAGAGAACTGATCTCAAAACTAGGAACACCTGGTTACAGATCCCACCTCTGGTACATAGTGGCTTTGTGACTCTGGGCAAATCTTTTATCCTCTCTTCGTCCTAGGCAGCTTTTTAAGACTATAAATTGCAGAGAAGACACAAATATACATTGGTAAAGTCAATTTTAATCACCAAAGAATTCTCTTTTCCAACTTATACTACAAGTCCCATCTGAATCCCTACTTTACAGATCAAGAAACTGAGGCTCAAAATTTGACCAAGTTCACACAACTACCAAGTTATAGTCAGACCCAAATCCAGTCCTTCTGACTTTGAATGCAGTGTTCTTTACGCTTTATCATAAATAGAAGTGGATAAACCAGGTCGAAGAGGTCAAAATAATGAGTTTGGGTTTAAGACATGTTGAAGAGTTAAGATGTCCAGAAGTTAGAAATAGAGACTAGAAACTAGACCACTGAAGAGGGGTCGGAGCTGAAGACAGAAATTTGGGGCTTCATTTTCCTAAGTGCATCTTGCCAGGAATGAATGTTGTCACTAGTTGAACTGTCAGCAGAAAATATGCAGCTATGTTTGCTATTAGCTTATGCAAATGAACACAATTTAGGATCAAATCCTTCTGAAATGGAAAATCAATGACGCTAGCCATCATATTCAGAATGGTGCCTGAGGACATTTGTAGCCCATTATGCTTAGATTGTGAGTGTAAATTTTCCAAGTTGATTTTACAGCTGGTTTCCATGAGTACATTGGGTTAAGTTAGGGCATAAATCTCATTTCCCATGAATGTGCTGCCCTCTTTCTTTAAGTTAGCATCAGCTTTCCATGAATGACCCTACTGGTTGCAATTAACAGAAAATTAAGCCATCACATTAGCACTTCCTGTGGAATTGTACTCAGTTGTGCAAGAGGGAGTTGGAATGCATGAACCATGTATTTCTCATGGGAGTACTTGCTTTAGTGGACACTTTGTTCTTTCATTACCAATTCTTCATGATCTCTCCACTCCCTTTATTGTCCTAGATACAGTAATAATAAAAAGTAGTAGTTGACAACTATTTGTGTTCACAAAATGCTTTATACATATCACCTCACTGTACCCTCACAACAACCTTGTCATATAAGCACCATTATTATCCCTATTTTATGGAGATGAAAATCAAGGTTCAAAAAAGGTAGGTGACTTAGCCAGGGTCAAATACCTAGTAAATATCTAACACATGATTTGAACTCAATTTTTTTTGACAAAAATGACTCCTGACACAATGACATTCATTTAATATACAGTCGTCTCTTGCTATATCGCAATTCACTTATCATAGCTTCACTGTATTGTGGGTTTTTTTTAAAAATATATATCTAATTCTGTATTATGTAATTTGCTATTTTGTGGGATTTTACAGAAGAATGCCATACTGTACACAATGGAAGTGCAGTACACCACTACCACTTGCCCAAGTTTGCCAACGTGAGATTGTACATGGCACACTATTGGCTGATGGAATGCAAGGTGACCAACCACAGCTCTGTGTTCTGTATCCTGGGACCTGATTGTCTCAGTGACTAGAGGTTAATAAGTGTGGAAAGGGTTTATAGGAGAATGGGAAGGGTTTACAAAGCCTTAAAGTATGTATAAATAATAAAATAAATATAATGCTGCTACTTCACAGATTTTCACTTGTGGCAGGGTCTCTGGAATGTAACTCCCACAATAGGTGAGGGATCACTCTATACCTTTATCATTTGCAAAGCATTTAAAATACACCTCACCTCATATCCATGACTACTTTGAAAAGTAGTCATTTTTATTATACCCAATATGGCTAAGGAATCTGAGGCTCAGAGAAGCTACATGCCCCTGAATATGTGGCTTATAAGAACCGGAATCAGGATTTTAATCCAGGTCTTCCTGACTTCAATACCAGTACCTGATCAATAAATTATTCATATGAGTACCTATCAATCAATTATTCTAGATAATCTCTCTTCCAAAATGAAAGTCAAATGAATATTGTCCAGTTATATCATAAGTAAAATTCTCTCCTCAGTAGAAGTATAATTCTGAATTAAGGGAAAACTTACTTGGATACTAGCAAGGATATTTTCTTCTACATCTTGTTCAAGGAAACATATTCTAGTACCTTTTAAAATCACAGAAGAGACATGAACCAATTGCTTTGGAAGGAAGGAAAGAAGGGAGGGAAAAAGGGAGGGAGGAAGGAAGGAAGGAAGGCAGAAAGGAAGGAAGGAAGGCAGAAAGGAAGGAAGGAAGGAAGAAAGGAAGGGAAGGAGGGAGAGTGGTAGGAAGAGTGGTAGGAAGAGAGGGAGAAAGGGAGGGAGGAAAGAAGAAAGGAAATGATACAAATACTTACTGGAGGTCTGTAGTGAAGTGTTACAAGGTTCTGTCCTTGCTTTGCCCTAATTTGAATAAAGACATAAATGCATGCTTAGAAAATTCTCAGATGGCACAATAGGGCACTTAATTTGTTGGATTATAGAATCAGGAGTTCTTGATTGGTTTAATATACAGCTAAAATCGACTAGATGAAATTAAAGGTTGATAAATGTAAACATCTGATTTAGTCTAAGGAAAAAAAAAGGAATGCTACTAAACAAATCCAGACTGGGGGGGACTTCCTTTTCAGTAGTGAATATAAAAAAATTATCTGAGAGTTTTTGTTAACCACAATCTTGACATGAGATACCTTTATATAGATGTCTATATGAAGATATATACATATATAGAAAGACAAACTTATACATATAATATATATACATGCATGTAAACATGCACAGAAATATGCTAAGAAGTATATAATAAGAACCCGTGATTTAAAAAAGTAAAAACAACCCCTGCCCTCAGAGAACTTACCATTTAACAAAGGATATAACATGGAAATAATGAGGTATATACACACAACATATAAACACATAAAATGCATATGTATTCACAGATACACATAGGTTCCTACACATGTGTGTATATACATATTTATGTAAACATTTATATGTTATGCTGGTCAACGTCTAAATGTTTAAAAATTGGACTACCCCCCAAAAGTACGACACTCTATTGAGCTTAGTCTGCATTAATAACATTTTCACTATTACATTCTTAAGTCCAGAAATCAACAAAACAATACATTAAACCCTGATTTGTAGTATTTGCCAATTTTCAATGTGCAGATGCTCACCCTGAAAATTTACTAATCAGCTCTTTGTGAGCCAGTATAATCTGGTGCCAGGAGATCCTGCATTTATTTGCATATACATCTGTGTGTATGTATATATACACATGTATCCACACACACATATGCGTATATAGATATATGACAGAGTTGGAAAAGCTCTTAAAAACAAAGGAAAATATGGGCTCCTAGAGAGGTAAAATGATTAATTTGAAGTAGCACAGAAGTTAGGGGCAGAGCTAGAGTTCAACTCCTCGTGTCCATGCTTTGACAACTCAATGAATTTCTGCTATCTCATACTCCAATCCAGGTCTGCTCCAAAAGAAATAGAGTATGCAGGTCAGGAACATGGTAACTATGGACTGGCCAGATTATGTATGGAATATCATAGTTATCCCCAAAATGAATTCATTTGAAAGAGATTGTAAAACTAGGGAAGTCCCAAAAGAGAATGATGAGAATTACAAAGGACCATTAAAATATGTCATGAAATAAATGACTGAAAAACCTAGTAATTTTAGTCTGGAGAAGAAAAGACTGAAGGGAAGAGAAATACCTAGCAATGAGGTGGAAGAAAAAAGATAACTGATATTCCTTTAATGCTTTAAAATTTGCAAAGACCTTTGAATGCACTATTTCATTTGAGCCTCTTAACAATCTTGCTAGGTAAGCACTCCAGGTGTTATTTTTTTTTTTGCAAATGAGGAAACTGAGGCTTAAAATGATTTGCTTTTGTCTACATACTGACTCCAAATCCCACACAGAAAGACAAATAGGCATATTCTGTATTGCTACAGAAGGCAGAACCAGAACTCATCACTAGAGGCAACAAAAAGACAAATCTTGTCTTTACATGAAGAAAAATCTTTTTTGCCTAGAGCAAGCAAAGAGATTCAGCAGAGAAAGAGGCTCCCTTGTATGATTATTTTCTCGTTCACTCTGTATATATCTTGTAGGTAACTAGTTATTTATATGTTATTTCTTCCATTAAAATACAAACTCCTTGAGGGTAGGGATTATTTTTGCCTTTTTTTATTCCCAGTTCTTAGCACAATTCCTGGTATATAATAAGTTTGCTTTGTAAATATTTTTTAAATGTTTGCTTTTACATGAATTGAATTTCTTTTTATATATTCCAGCAAAGACTAGACAACCATCATTCAGAGATTCCTTCTTTGGACAAGAGATCGAATTAGACTAGATGATTTCTAAGTTCCTTTCCAATGCCGAGTCTACGACTGTTTTAGGTCAAATCTTATTTCTTTCAGCTCCAGAATAGGTGGACTCGCACTAACTTGAAGAGTGAATTGGCAGAGCACTTCTTATCTGACAAAGTTCATACTTATTTATCTGAACACTACTAGAGTCTTGAAGTGGAAACTCAATTTGGGGGGAAGGATGGGAAGTATCTGCCTACTAGATGCAAAACATTGCTGCGTACTAGGAATCAAAAAAAATTGCATAAACCATTGTCCTTGCCCAAAGAGTTTCCGTAGAATGGGGTAAAAGACATGTAAACATATAGCTATAATGAAAGGCAGGACAGGATAAGGAGAGAGGAGAAGATCAGGCAAGGTACTATCAGATATTTGAAGGAGAGGCCTCTTCTACTAGAGGACACCATTTTTACGGTACTTTGCACCTATAAATGTTTAATAAATGTTTCTTGAATTTTGTTGCAGTAATAAAAAAGAAAAGTAGCTCTGGAAGGTACACCTAATCACCTAGGATTATTTTATTTTTCAGAACAATCAGAACTTGAAAGGACCTTAGAGATGAGCAAATCCAAATCTCTTATTTTTCAGATGAGGAACCAGGTCCATAGAGCTTATGCAATTTACTCAAGGTCACATACATAGCAAGCTAGTGGTGGAGCAGTTCAGTTTCTAAGGGAATGACATTTTCCATCCCTTCTGGGGCCTGATAGATTAGCAGTGTGTTTGGAGTTCAGCTAAAATGAGTATTGGTTCCCTGATTACTTACAGAATCATTTAGGTCTGTTCCCTCAATCCCAATGGATAAAGGTCAGCCTACTTGGTACATTTTCTTTATCAATAAGAAGTAGCTCTTATGAGATGCAAATTAGTCTTGAATCTCAGACAATTACAAGCCTCAATGTGAGGGGCTGTTAATTACAGAAAGATTAATTACTCCCAGAGAAATACACATCATTTTCTTCCATGATTTTTTTTTTGGTAGTTGAGCAATTTGGAGAAAAATGAGCATTGTAACTAAGCTGAATAGATGGTGACTCATGTGGGTTGCTTCAAGGAGCCACAGGAAGGCTTCTTCCTTCCACTCCTCACAAGGTTGTCACAGAAGCCTAAAGTTCTACTACTAGAAAGTCTTCACTTTGAGGGTTAAGGTTTGGTCCTCTATAATGAAAATGTCCCGAGAGAGTTAACCTATTAAGTCCTTGTAAGTCATTTCTGCCTTAATGTGTTTAAATCTTAGAACTTTGTCAAAAAACAGGAAACTGAGAGCAGGTTTTGACCATAAGGCAGAATCTAAGATTTAGATCATCTAGCCATTCCCCATTTTTACAAATAAGAAAACTGAGGCAAAGAGAGCAAAGTGACCTACTCAAGGTCACAAAGATAAAGACAAAGATTGGTAGAGACAAGATCTGAGTCCATCTTCTAATTCAAAGATCATTATACTTCCCTGGCAGAAGAGATTATTTCAGAGCACAAAAGAAAGCAGACTGAGGAAGAACATGCTGGGACTGCATGATCATTAAATGTCATTTCTATTCTGACATCCTATGATTCATAAAATCATGGTCTTTTAAAGCTTGACTAGATTTCTTTGCCTTAATAGAAAATAATCAGAGTCACTTTTAATGTTTACCCAAGTCTTTTGGTATTGTAAAACTGCAGTGACAAGAGTTCAAACATCACTCCTGTGGGAACACTGGACATCATGAGTCACAGTATTTAATGCTAGAAGAATTCTTAAAGATCAAGTAGTCTAAGTTTCTTGTTTTTGCAGATGATGAAATTGAGACCTAGAGAAGTAAAGTAACTTGTCCAAAGGTCACACAAGATGGTAGATGGTAGAGCCAGAATCCAGCAGGTCTTCTGACCTCTAGGGCAGTATCTTTTCCACTGTATATTATACTTCCTCCCATTCCAGGCATAAGATCTCTTCCTAGGTGGGTCTTTTATCACAGTAACAAAGAGAAGCACACCATTTCATGCTTTTGTCTAGTCTAGAACTTTGGATAGGATAGAAAGAACATTGGGCAACTAAACTAAGAGAGACATAGGATCTAGCACCTGAGTCAGCCCCACACGAGCTGTAAAGCTTAGGACAAGTCACAACTTCTTAGAGGCACAGTTTCTAGTAAAACTGAGATAATCATACTTGTTATATTTAAACAAATGAAATAATATAATAAAATGCTTTTTTAAAACTGTGAAGTGTTATAACTGTAGGCAATCATTACCTCTGAAAATGGGTCAATATTATTTTTAGCTGGCAAATGAGGCAAAAAGGTTGAAGAGACTTGCCCATGGTCATATTGCAACATATTGGCTAGGGCAGGTGGGGAGATAAAAGGAGTTGGTCCCCCTTGCATCCCCAAGCCAGTACAGCCCAAAATAAATGCACTCATCTTTGTATTGTAATGAGATTTTCCAATTATAAATTTGTCCTCCTTTGTCCTACTACTTTACTACCTTTGCTGTGATCATTCTTATACTTGGGACTTTGGTGATCATATTTCCAATCTTTTAATAAAAGGAGTTGCCAGCAAAAACTTCCTCTAGCTTAAGGCTATACAAACTATAGGTAATTTTTGATTATTTCTGGCAGTGATAATAATAGAGTATGACAACTCCCAAAGGTAAAGAATTACTGATCTCTACCCAAAAAATAGTGGTAAAGGATAGATTCTAAAAACCAATTCAATTTGGTTTGAATATAGCCTTTACTTGCTGGCTTTTGGCCAATAATAATAATATTTAACATTTGGACAACCTCTTCTAGCATATAAAACACTTTCCTCAAAATAGCCCTGAAATGCAGTTAGTATAAGTACTTTTGTCCCCATTTTACTGGTAAGGAAACTGAGACACAAAGATTAAGGGATTATCATCATTTGCCAGGTCAGGCTTAGAACAGTGAACTAAACTCATATCTTCTCCATTCAAGGACTTACATTACACAGTTTCTACCACATCACACTGTGAAAGGCAAGTGAAACTATGTATATGGCTACTCTTGTAGGGATTCATACTGCACCCGAATGACTTAGACTTTACCAACAATTTCTTAAATGAAGAACTGCTATGCTCCCCATGTTAAGCCTTGGGCTTCAGAAGGGCTTCAGAAGGGGTGGTTAGATTATTTATGGTCCAGACCCTGACTGAGGAGATCAGCCCCTAGAAGGGCAAGTCCTATGCCTTGTTAGTATTTTAATCCACTGCTACCACAGGGGCAAAATGGTCTGGTGGTGGCAGCTTCCTGCTGCCCACACTGCTCTTCTTCTGTCTTACCCTAAAGCACTAGCAAGCAGAGGACAGTACTTTATTATTTTTGTCTTTATATTTTGATGTTGTTGTTCAACCATGTTCAATTCTTCATGACCTCATTTGATTTATTTTTAGCAAAGATACTAGAGTAGTTTTGCCATGTTCTTCTCCAGGGTGTTTGACAGATGAGGAAACTGAGGCCAACAGGGTTAAGTGACCTGCCCTTCCTGATGTAGCCATCCCTTCACCCTGACCCCCAGAGTTCATTACTAGAAAGGCAAATGGATTGGGTTGAGCTACTCCCCTCCCCTCTCTCCTCATCTGATGATTTATTTTTTTCACATCCCCCACCCTTCTGCCCAGCAGCCCAACGGGAGCACACAGGGTGTAAGGTGGGTGGCTCACCAGCAGCAGAGCTAGAGGGGAGCAGAGACCTTGGGCCACTCCCCCTCTCCCTCTCTATTCTCACTGAGGACATTCCTCACTTCACTCACCCCTCCACCCAGCAGGCCAATGGCAGCACTTTCTCCCTCCCCTGTGTGGGATGGGGCAGGGGTGGGGGTGAGGGTGGGAAGGACACACCCAGCACTTGGTGGGAAGGAGGGACACAGCATACAATGTCTGGGGGTGGGCATGGCACTGTGTCTGAGGGAGTGGGGTGGAGGTGGGGCCCAGCACTTCATCTCTAAAAGGTTTGCCATCACTGGACTAGAGAATCTCTTAGGTCCCTTTCAGCTTTGAATCTATGATCTTAGGATGCTATGAATGGATTAATTTTCATCCACAAACACAGCAGTGGATAGTTGTCCAAAATTTACTACTTTGAACTTTGCACTGACTAGAAATACATCATGCAGAGGCAGCATGATATAATGGAGTTTGCTGGACTTGGGGTCATAAGGAACTAGATTTGAATCCTGCCTTAGATATTAGTTGTCACCTAAATTCTTCATGCCTTAGTTTCCTCATTTTATGAAATGAGAGGGTTGGGCTACCTACCTCCTGGGGGATTGATGGTAGACTAAATATACAGAATGGCATACATTTTTGGTTATGGCCCAGTTAGAAATTTGTTTTGCTTCACCATCCATATTTATTACAAGGGTTTTGATTTTCTTTTTTCTTTTCTGGGCCAGGGGAGTGGTAGGCAGGAAATAAAAAATAATAATGCTTGCTTATAGGTGAAAAATACAATTTAATTTAAATGAGTTAAAATGAAATAAAATGAGAGGGGTTTGACTCAATGATCTCAAAGGTATCTTACAATAATAAATCTGTGTTCCCATGCTGCCATATTTCAAATATCCAGCTTAAGACAGAATAGAATGCTTTCTGTAGGAGGCAGAAAGCAAAGGATGGGTTTAAAAGATAACTGAGGTTAATCCACAAAATCAACTGACTAGAGAGAGTTTAGCATAAAGAAAACACACCTCATACAGTCAAGGAACCTGGATGTCTCTTCTTTGTCACTCCCACATAGAGATTCCGATAAGAAAGATAGAGAGAAGGATGAGCATACATGGCTTAAATATTCACCCGTTGGGTCACCAAACAGCCTGTATCAGCTTCCTGAGTCCCATCAGATACACTACAGCATGTGATTTATCACTTCAGGCTCTCTGATCCCTCAGCACTATCTGAAAACAGCCAGAATTAGTCATTTCATCTATACGACTAATGGAAATCCAAGGACAGTAATAAACCTCCTCTTTTTCACTTCCAACCATTAAATATGGCCAAGGACAACTATGCTAATGGTCTTCCCTGGCAAATAAACAGCTATAGTGAAAGCAAGGAACTTGGAGGCAGAAGACCCAACTGGGTTCTAGTCCCAGCTCTTCTGTTGACTCATCTTGTGACTTTGTCTGGACAAGTTAATATTACATAATAAACAAAACTAACAAGCACTCATCATGTAGCAGGCTAAGTGCTTTATAAATACGTTATTTGATCCTTACAACAACCCTGCAAGGTAGATGTTATTATCATTCCCATTTTCCAGTTGAGGAAACTAAGTCCTTTGTCCAGGGTTACATAGCTACTAAGTGTCTGAGGCTGGATTTGAACTCTGTTCTTCCTGACTCCAAGGCCAGTGTACCACTTATCTACACTTAAAAATGTATTAACTTCAGTTTTTTTCTTTGTAAAATTGGCATAAATAGGCTCTTCTTTTTTAATTTTTTGGTTCAAATCTATGATTACCCAAGTGAAAGGAACAACCTCTATGGATTTCCTCTCTAGAACAGATGAGTGAATTAATGTCTATAACTTACGTTCTCTGCCTGTGACTCGCCTATGATTAAATAGCTAGTATGTGTCAGAGACAGGACTTGAACCCAGGATTCCCTAAATCTAAGGTCAGCCTTCAATGAACTTCATAGTTTTATATAGACTGTCCCGCTAAAAGGGATCTTTGATAATCTCTACACTCTGGAGCTATTGTGAGGGTCAAATGAGGTAGCAGATATGAAATCTGGATTTGAATCTCTGTTTTTGTTTTTCCACTTATAACCAGAAGCACGAGTGACACAAATGAATAAACAACCACAACCACTAGTGTTTTACTGAGTCATAGTTGGGGGGAAAAGGTAGAAGGAAGTGGAGAAAGTAAAGTGGAAATGTGGTATAGTGAAAGGTTCATTAGCCCTTGTTATAATGGTCCTGGTGATATGAGGAACTGAAGCTGAGTGTGCATGTGGGTGATACCTAAGTATAACACTTAAGTTGTGATAGTGAAACACAAAGGGCCCACAAGATAGTTGTATTGAATCTGCTAAACTCAACTTTAGAATAACAGTGTCCCAGAATAGCCAGCCAAATGAAGAATCTGTGAATGGAATTATATATACTTCTATCTAACTAATCTGGCCCAGTTGGATAACGCTGGAGTTTGACTGTGGATTATATCTTGCTATGAATGTTACTATTCTCCTTTCCCTAAAATGTTCCAGTGATACAACCACAAAGCCTCAAGATAAAGTTGACACCAATCTAGGTAGGTTCAAAGATTTAATGTGCTTCAGGCTCAGGAGGGGAGCAGGGTAAATAACTGGGAAAGAGAGAAACAGGAAGATCTTGATCTAAGCTAATGCTGACAAAGATGATACTTGAATCGAAGATAATCAGGATTATTAGTTATTAATTGATAATTACCAGTTGCCAGCCTGGCAGAGACAGACTGGTTCACCCAAATTAGGTTATTTGCTGAAGGATGTTGTTGTGTCTTCTTGGAGAATGAATCAGGAACAGGTTACTCAGTATAAAGGTAATCACAGAATCTGGGGCTGTGAGATTGGTCAATGGAGTTTGCTGGTAATTCAAGCTGACCTAAGGACTACCCTCACCACCACCACAAACTTCCCACTACCCCAAATATCTCAGATTGAGACCCTGTGTCAATTCAAATCCTCCCTTTTATTCTTGAGTATCAACTGATTTGGCACAAGAAAGCCCCTGCCAGGCTCAGTCCATTCCCTGTTTTAATCAGGTAACTGTCCATCATCTTGCTTTCTATCTTGCTTTGAAAAATATCATTACACTCTGGAGTCAGCGGATATGAATTCAAATCATTTCTCTGATACTGATTGCCTGTGTGACCTTGTATAAGTTGCTTAACTTCCTTGGATTTCAGTTTTCTCATCTGTAAAAAAAGAGATTAATTAGGTCAAATGATTTCTAATGGTACTTCCAGCTCTCTGTATGATCCTGTGACTAGGAACTAGGTACCTGGGTTCTAATGCTAGCTATACAACTAAACAATTTGAACTTCAGCATACCACTTTGCTCTTCTCTTAATGTCAATCTTCTCATCTCTAAAATAATAATAATATCTAGCATTTACAAAGTACCTTAAAGTTTGCAAAGAACTTTACTATATATTATTTAATCTTATCCTCACAACAATGCTTTGCAGTAGTTTTAGTATTACCACCATTTTACAGATGAGGTAACTGAGGCAAAGAGAGGTTAAGTGACTTGACTAGGATTATACAGCTAATAAATATCCAAGGCTGGATTTGAACTCAGATCTTCATGACTCCAGGCACATCATTCTATCCACTATACCCTTAGCTGCCTCTAACATGAAAGGATTGGACCTGATGAACTATTATTTTTAGTTTGTTATATATGTTTCCAATTATACATAAAATAATTTTAAACATTAGATTCTTAAAATTTTGCATTTCAAATTCTATTCCTCCCTCTCTCTACTTATCTCTCCCTGAGAAGGGAAGCAATTTGATTTTACAGATGTGCAGTCATGCAAAATATATTTCCTTATTAGCTGAGTTGCAAAAAAAAAAAAACACAGAACAATAACGACAAAAAAGAAAAAGAAAGTTTTAAAATAAGTGTGCTTTGATCTGCATTCAGATTCCATCAGTTCTTTCTTGGGAGATGGATAGCATTTTTCAGCTTAAGTCCTTTGGAATTGTTTTAGATCATTGTATTGCTGAAGACAGCTAAGTTGCTCACAGTGGATCACCCTACAATATTGCTGTTCCTGGGTACAACATTCCACTGGATCTGCTCACTTCACTTTGCATCAGTTTGCATTTTTAAAAATCCATCCAGATATGACATTCCATGACTTGATAATTTATCAAATTGGCTACAGCCAGCAGAAACTAATTTGGAAATAGAGTACTCTGAAAGAACAAATTGGGGAGCTCTGAAATGCCCCCAAATGATGGCATGGCTTTGGGGATTTTGTCCTTTGAAGCAAGTGCCTACTAGGCAGTATAGTATAGTGAAAAGAACACTGGACCAGGAATCAGGAGGTCTAGGATCTAACTGAACTATTGTTAAATAGCTACATGACTTTTCAAAGGTTACAATTCTTCTAGGATTCAGTTTCCCCAGCTCTAAATGAGGAAATCAGACTAGGTCAATGATGGCAAACCTTTTATAGACAATGTCCAAACTACAACCTCTTACCTCATATAAGCCCCCCACCTTGCCCCAGACAGGAGAGGGAGGAAGTGTTCCCATTGGGCTGCTAGGCAGAGGTGTGGGTGATGAGAGAAATGTCCTCAGGTAGGGAGAGGAGCAGCTCTCTCCAGCATGCATGCCATAGGTTTGCCAACAGGGGACTAGGTGATCTCTAAGTTCTCATCTTTGAATAGGTCAGTTCACAGGAAACTATAAGCCCCTAAATGAATATACATGGGAATGTGCTGGTAAATGTTGAATAATTAGCTCTCCCCCACCCAAAAAAAAATGTACCCATGACACACTTAAGTTCAATCTTCATTATTTTCACATTGTATTTTGTCCATTTTTTTCTTAACTCAGGAATTTAAAAAATCAATAAATCAAAGCCCTGTTTTGTTTCATTTGCCATGGTGCAAATGTTGTCACTAAAACTTTAACCAGAAAGTCTCCTCAGTTGCTTAGAGATGGCTCTAGTATACTCTTGGAAGTGCTCAGTAATGCTATTTTCTGACATCATTCCCCATCATAAAACTTGGGAAGGATGTCATAAAAGAGAATTCTTGAGGACCTATTGATCCCAAATGACCCTGTGGAACTGGGGAAGTGGAATGGACCAAAAGAATTCATGGTTGCCCAAATGGTTCACTCCAAGTTTTTTTCTGTGCTAATTCTGGTTTAGAGGATTATTGAGGAAAATTGTTTTTTCCTTCAGGCACAGTAGGAAGGATGACCAAATTTATTGTTGAAAATGACTTACTTTCTCTGGGGTTCTGAGAATTTTCAGGATTGACTCAAATACAAAGAAACTTCCCTAGGGTGTTTGTGATATATTTAAATTAAGAAAATGTCCAGACCCACATGAGATCATGACAGACAACCTTAGAGTCTTCCTTAAGGCCATGGGTCCAAATATCTCAAAGCATCCAATCAGCAAATAATGAAGGGCTAGGATTCATGCAGGTTATAGCCAACCACAAGTCAGAAAGACACATAATGACAGTATCCTATGAGAAATCATTATGTATCTCCCGTACTTTCCCAGTGGTAGTAGGCTCTCTTCCCTAAAATTATTTTGTGTTTACTTTGCACTTTTGTACTTAATTAGCTATGTTCAAACTCATTCCTACCAACAAAATGTATGTTCCTTAAGGGAAGATACTAATCCTTTTATTTTTGTTTTTGTCCCTTCCACAACTAAGGGCTTAGTGGATGTTTAGTAACGTTTAGACTTGACAGAAAAATCTGGAGCAATTTGAAAGAAGAAGCAGAGAGAAACTTACATTTGGTATCACTTTCCCAAAAGTCATGTCAGAGATCTTTCTTTGGTGGTCCAGATAAGGAAATATGTCACCGGTAGAGAAAACTTCTAAATCTTGCTGTATTTTCTTACCACTAGTCATGGATTACAGAAGAATCAACTCAAAAGTACTTCTTAGCAAGAGGCTTTTGCCTTCATTTTCTCTGGCATGCATGTACTCATTGAGAATGGAAGGGCAAGGATGCTCTTTGGTTCTAGAAGCTTGAGATCAGGCTGTCCTTGTATTTTGACATCTTCAACATAATTCTTCAAGTTCTTTAACTCCTTGACAGAGGTTATGCTTTGTGTGACTAATAATATCTCAAGTTCAGGAAGCATTTTAGAGTTTAGAGAGGGCTTTCTTTATAACAACCCTGAGAAGAAGAAAGTGTGAGTATTGTTAGCCCCATTTTCCAGATGAGAAAACAAGCATTTAAAGGTTAAATAACTTGCCCATGGTTTCATGCCTTGTTATTCCAAGATAAGTGTTTATTCTACTGTTGTTTAGTAGTTTTTAAGGCATGTCTGGCTCTTCGTGATCCTCTTTGGAGTTTTCTTGGAAAAAATACTGGAACGGTTTGACATTCCTTCTCCAGGTCATTTTACAGATGAGGAACTAGGGCAAAGAGGGTTATGTGACTTGCCCAGGGTCACACAGCCAGTAAGTATCTGAGGTCAGATTTGAATTCAGGAAGAAGAGTCTTCCTGACTCCAGGCTACTGAATTCTACCATCTCATGATCTTAATGGCTATGAAGGTCTCTTGTAATTCAGGGCAAAGGGGGATGACATATTGTGGGCCATTTTAATCATATTCTATAACAATCTTCATCCTGTTCAATACCTCCTGGATAGTTATGGCCCAGGGCATTGCTGTGACAAACCATTCATTTGTTCCATTCGTTCAACAACTATTTATTTAGTTCGTATCTTATCCTTTTTGTTGTTTGTTTGTTTCTTTCTAAAACCCTTACCTTCCACCATAGATTGATACTAAGTATTGGTTCCAAGGCAGAAGAGTGGTAAGGGCTAGGCAATTAGGGATAAGTGACTTGCCCAGGGTCACACAGGAGTTCATACCTTGTACAGAGTATGGTTGGAAAACAATCATAAGAGTTTACAGTCAAAATCACTATATTGAAGTGACTTTTCATTGCTGACAGGTTCAAACTCACAAAACAGTCAATTGAAGCAAATTTCTCTTGATCATATAAATAGATAAACACTTTTGTTGTTGTTATTCTACAAAGGAGCCTGGAAAATAATTAGCTAAACCTTATTTACTGAAGAATATTCATGTGAAACAGATTTACATTATTGTCTCATCACCACACCACTTGAATGTGTAATCAGCCCCTAACTAGTCACTTAACATAATCTGTCTTTTTAGCTAACAAAATATTTGTGTATGACTTCTTGGAGCTTAACGAGTAAGTCTCCTAATTTTAAAAATAAAGAATAATTACTTTCATTTCCCCAGTTCTATTAGTCAATCTCAGGAAGCTCCTCAACCCTAATTACTAGCCATTAATATCATTGGTCTTATTATTATTAATAATTATGATTATTGAGCCAGTGTGATGCTGTGAAATTCTGGAGACATGGATTTTAACTCTCACTGTGACACTAACTGTGCAGTTTAGGTTAAGTTACTTCCTCTCCCTGTGACTCAGTTTCCTCATCTTTAAAATGGACTATGATATCTAAAGTCAATTACAACAATACAATTCTATGATTTTAGTGGCTCCTGTAAGGATGGGACTGGTCAGGGGAAAATCCATATAAGCACTTTATATACATTATAGGAGCTAGATGGTAGAATGATAATACTAGCTAATATTTACATAGTCTTTGCTATATGCCAGACATTATAATTTTATAATTATTTTATGATTTTTTATTTTATGATAATTTTATTTTATAAGTATTTTATAATCATTATCTCATTTGGTCCTCTTAAGAGGTAAGTGCTATTAATGTTCTCATTTTACAGATGAGGAAACTAAGGCAAACAGATTAAGTGATTTGTCCAGGATCATGCAGTTGGTCAGTGTCTGAGGCCAGATTTGAATTAGGGTCTTCTTGACCCTGGGCCTGCCATACAGACAATCCTTAGTACCACTAGCTTCATAGTTAGACCTTGAATCAGAGAAACTGGAGTTCAAAATCAGCTTTAGGAAATGAAGGTCACTGTTTGACCCAGAACAAGTCGTTTAACCTCTACCTGCCTCAGTTTTCTCATTTATAAAATGAGGATTATATTTTAATAATTATTATTGTAGCATAATAATTATTATATTACTATGGCATAATAATGTAAATAATAATAATAATAAACCTACCTCCCAGGTTTGTTGTCAGCATAAAATCAGATATTCATAAAGTAGTTTGAAAACCTTAAAGTGCTCTCTAAATGCCAGCTATTACTTGTTTCAGTGGGAAGGCTTATTAAAAGAAAACCACTGAACATAATACATCCCACAACAAACAATTTCCAGTTTTCATCATTTGTTATCTCTATTGGTAAAAGGAACATTTATTCAAATATGGGTTGAATTAAATAAGAGTTCAGGCCCCTTCCACCTCCATGATTCTGGGATTCTATAATTCTGCGATATACAAATCCCAAAGAAGTCACAATGACCATTTTCCTCAAATACTACATTAAGCCTTTCCTAGTCTTCCCCAGCTGCTAGGTTGTCCCTCCTCCCCCCCAATAATTATCTTGCATTTATTTTATTTACATTTTGCACATAATAAATATTTTACAGGATGTAAGCCCCTTGAGAGCTGGTCTTATTTTATTTTTGTCTATATTCCCAGCACCTAGAACAGTGCCTGGACTATACAAAGTTTTAACAAATGCTTATTGAATGACAGATCATTTACATTCCCAGCATAGTGAATTTTCTCATACAGGCGGGGTCTTTGAGGAATCCCCATAGGTTCTGTTTCATTGTTCCCCATTGTTCACTGATATAAAAATATATTGTCTTCTGGGGCTAACTAGTTGGCTAAGCGGAATGAGAATCTTGTCTACAGATGGGAGGTCCTGGTTTCAAGTCTGGCATCAGACACTTCCTAGCTGTATGACCCTGGGCAAGTCACTTAACCCCCAATGACTAGGGTGGAGCTCATACTCATAGAACATGGTGAAGGAAGGCATGGTCTTTGCCTTATCTCATTCCATTATTCCAACCAAATCTGCTTGTGAAAAAGTAATACAAACTTCTCCAAAGGATTCTAACTTTCCAGAATATCAGAACACTTCAGGTAATCACATTAAACTCCCGTGAAGAAATGAAGCACAGGAAACAACCCTTGCTAATCACTGTGATCATGAAATCATAGATTGTTAGAAACCTTGAAGATCATCTAGTCTCGCTTCCTTATTTTATTTTATAGATGAGAAAACAAGGCGCAGAGAGATTCCAATGTCTTGTTGGGGTTTTATATAGCTAGTAAATAGCAGAGCATGGGCTTGACCCCAGGACTTCTGAATAGGGATTACATATCAGTTCTAAATTTGAATGAAATGAGCTTAAATCCACTCTATGGCAAACTAATCCCAAGTGGTAAGGTTGGAAAACTGAAAAAAGAAGAAGCAGAAAGCTTCAGAGCTTGAGAGCTCCTTCAAAACATGCCATTTATAACTGTCACCCAAATTACCGATAAAGTCATTCATACAGCAGTGCTAGTCACAGGTAATAACTTATTGGGTTATCAATCACCAGATCCTGTTGATTCTTTTCAGAGGGAACTCCAGGTAGCAGAATTCCCCTCAGCAGAGCAGATGGAGTTTATTTAAGATAAGATTTGGGGAAGGGTCTAAAGCACACACACAGATTAAATAACTGGCTCAGAGTCCTGCAGCTAATCCAAATCAGAGATGGAATTTGAACTCAGGTCTGTGCCTAGCCTTCTATCTACTACCTCCTCATTTACTGCTTCTACATGGGTGTTTTTTTAAATGCTTACCTTCCATATGAGAATCAACACTTTATTCCAATACTATTCTAAGGAATAAGAGCATCAAGGACTGGTTTATACAGCTAGTAAATAGCAGAGCATGAGCTTGACCCTAGGCAATGGGAGTTAAATGATTTGCCTAGGGGTCACATAGCTAGGGGATATCTAAGGTCAAATTTGAACCCAGAACCTTCCATCTCTAAGCCTTACTCTCAATCCACTGAGCCCCCTAGCTGATGCCCTATTAGGGGTTCTTAACCTTTTTTGTGTCCTGCACCTCTTGGCAGTCTGGTGAAGACTATGGACCCCTTCTCCAAAAAATGGTGTTAAATGCAAAAGTTAAAATACACAAGAATATATAAAAGAAGCTAATTTTATGGAAATACAGTTATCAAATTTTTTTTTCAAGTTCACAGGCTTCAAGTAAAGAATGTCAGGTAGAGTTTCTTTCAAAATACAATTACAGAGGATCTGGGTTGAAATCTGGCCCAAGACACTTCCTAACTGTTTGACCTCCAGCAATTCACTCAACTCTATTTGCTTAGCCCTTGCCTTGCTGTCTTAGAGCTGCTACTAAGACTGAAGGTAAGGTTTTTAAAAATACAATTATAATTACAATATATTCTTTTTTTTAAAACCCTTGTACTTCGGTGTATTGTCTCATAGGTGGAAGATTGGTAAGGGTGGGCAATGGGGGTCAAGTGACTTGCCCAGGGTCACACAGCTAGGAAGTGTCTGAGGCTGGATTTGAACCCAGGACCTCCCATCTCTAGGCCTGACTCTCAATCCACTGAGTTACCCAGCTGCCACATAATTACAATATATTCTAAAAAAAACTTATATCAACCAAAACAATCAAATAAATAAAGCATAGTCTTACTTCCAAACCCATAATCTCTAACAACACAAAGCCACGGGAATTTACAAAAACACAAAACAAAATATGTTTTGTTCTGTGTCTCTCAGGAGATCTGATCATAGTTCAATCATTTTTTGGTCCTGTTTTTCTTACATCTTTTTTTTTTATTTCTTTTTTAATGTACTATAGTCAATTCAGACACACATTTAGTTCTGCTAATTTTATTCTGTCATCTATTTTTCCATATTTTGGTGAATGCTAAATATTTCCTTTTAATAGCAAAAGAATATTTTGTTATGTGAATATAGAATGGAGATAGGGACTGGAGCTGTTGTTGTTGGGTTTTGGTTTTGTTTTGTTTTTTTACTATAGGAAATGTCCAATATGTCAATACAGGATTATTACCTATATACATTGTTAGTCAATGAGCATTTATTAAGCACCTACTGTGTCTGAAACAACATACTAAGTTCTAGAGACACAAAGAAAGGCAAAAAATAATCCCTGTTCTCATGGACTCATCTTTTCTGCAACTTATAGAGAACAATGCAAAAGCACTCAGAGTTAAACTGACATACCTCGTGTTTAGTATGAATCAAAGATGGTTTCAGGGTCAGTTCCACATCCAATAGGCCCTGTTGCTTCTCTTGTATAGCATTATTTATTTATTCAATCATTCTCTCATTGTTGGACATATGGGTTATTCTAATTTTTTGCCATTATAAGTAGAGTAGCTAGAATATTTTCCATATAGATAGGATGACTTAGAGATAGCATTCTAGCAATGAAATGACTATGTTGAAGGATCAGATCAGTTTTATAACCTTGCATCTAGCCATATTGCTTCACAAAATGTTTCTACCATCTGGGGTCCCACCAATATATTAGAGAACCTGTTTCCCCACATTCCAATCAATAGTGGATCTGTTTATAGAGATTGGAGGGAAGGGTGGGAGGGTTGGGATGCTTTCTTAATGGCTACAGGGTAGCATCTTCATATCGTCTTTATTTCTCTTATTATTCAAGAGTTTGCACATCTTTTATGATATCATCAGCAGCTTGCATTTCCTTCTCATAAATTGTCTGTTAATGTCTCTTTTTACCATGGGGGGGGGTGTTGGAAGATGGTATTTTTAGTTTTATAGCTATGTGTCAGTTCCTTACTTTGTGAAACATTTGTAAAGCCAATTCTCCTTAGAAGGGTATAAGATTTTCTTCCATGAATCTGTAATTTTGCTGCAAAATGATGAGACACATCCATATTTAAGTGTAATATATTCATTTGGTATGGAATCTTTTAGTATAATATTATGTCATTCCTTATCCTTTTAATAACTTCTGGTTTGTCCAGAGTCATTATTGTCATTTCCACCTTTTGTGATTTGGAAGTAAAACGGCAAATTTTAAACTGGCCTTTCATTTTGAATCTACATCTTCCTGAGTTCAGGTTGTTTTCTATGAGAAGCATTTTTTGAATATCATTTTTTAAGCCATTCCATAAATCTTTTTTGACCTGCACCTATGATTTTATTGGTATAAAGAATTCTTAAACAATAAAAATGGAAAATAAATAAATTTAAGAATAAATAAATAATCCTAAAAAGAAACTCTCTCTACTGATACAGATTGGCAGCTGCTTTGCAACTTGGCTTTAGTTGCCTTGGAGCACTGAGATATTAAGAAAATTGCCAGTAGTTTAATAAGAGTAGGACTTGCTTCTAGGGCTTCCTGTGGCCAAAGATGGCTCTCTATCCTCTTTGTCTTTCTGCCTCTTCCTTTATTCCAATGTTCCATAGTTAATAATAATTTATTATCATTTCTGAAAACTCTTCAAAGTCTATTTGGCTTTCACACATCCACTGTATCTTTATAAAGCACTTTTTTTTTTTTGCCAAGTAGAAAATTCAGGGTCCGTGACCCACTCTTCATTGTTTTGTAAATGTTGTATTCCAGGATCTGCAATCCTTGAGAAGTCCACTTTGATATTAATTAGTGAATGGTCTTATTTGACTAGAGTACTTGGATATGGCTGACATTAGATAGGGCTGGAAGGGAAGAATGTTTCCAGATTATGGAGACTTTTTCATGCAAATCAAGAAGTTTGGTTACACAGCAAATAAGAGGGAGCCACTGAAAGGTTTGGGCAGAGAAGGTACTTGATCTGATCTACAAAATAAGGAAAATAAGTCTTTCCAATTGTGAAGAATAGTTTGGGGGTGACAGTGATTAAAAGAGGGGAGATTTAGCCTATTAGGAGGCAAACCCAATACTCTAAATGGCTAATATTTTGTTTTGTTTTTAACCTTTACTTTCCATATTAGAATCAATATTGTGTATTGGTTCCAAGGCAAAGAGTAGTAAGAGCTAGGCAATGGGGGATAAGTGACTTACCAGAGGTCACCCAGTCAGGAAGTATCTGAGGTTAGATTTGAATGCAGGACCTCCTGTCTCTGGGCTTGGCTCTCAATCCACTGAGCTACCTAACTGCCCCCACATGGCTAGTTTTCTAAAAGTGTTCTTGTCAATCTGGACAATTCTCTGTTCCCTGAAGAGGTCTCCTTCCCTGACTGGACTCTTGCCAAATCCCTCCCATTAGAATGCTTTTCTTTATCTATTTCCATCAAAATGCTCCCCATTCTTTAAGAAACACCATAACTCATGTTCCTTTTCCTCAATGATACCTTCCCAGGCAAATACAATTTGCAGTGATTTCTCTTATTTGAATTAACATCACTCGTCTGTACCATTCATTTGGGAAATTAATGTCATATTTCTGTCCTTATTATTACTTAACTTCTTATGTTTTCATGGCTTGTCTTTCAGCAACCTTGTAATTTTCATCTTTATCTCCTCTCTGCACAACTCAGCGTGGGGCCCTACACAGTGTTCAATTAATGTGTGTTGATTCCTTCTTGCAAAGCTATTTACATTTTTTAAAAGGACTAGGCTCTAACAGGAAAATCCTTTATTTAAAAGGGGGACAATGACAATGGTAAAATTTCAGACAGGAGGACATTTGAGTGGGACAGATCCTTTGGGGGCAGGGGAGCCTTTTAATGACCAGCCACCTACTATGTGCCAGACACTAGCCCTGGGGAGTGCTAGAGATACAAAGAAAGGAGAAAAAAAAAATCTCAGTCTGATGAGGGAGACAATTACCTAGTCCTGTACCTGCCAATATCACACATTATGGATACCTAATAAAGAATACAACAATTGAGAAATACATTACAAATGCTTGAAATGAGTGGGGGAGAGGAATAGCAGAAAGAGGGAGATAAGAGACAAACAATTGTGTACGAACAAGATATTCGTTGTTGTCCAGTCACTTTCAGTTGTGTTTGACTCTCTGTGGCCCCATTTGGGGGTTTTCTTGGCAAAGATATTAGAGTGGTTTGCCATTTCCTCCTCCAGCTCATTTTACATATGAGGAAACTGAGGCAAACAAGTGACTGGCTCAGTGCCACATAGCTAGTAAGTGTTTGAGGCTGAATTTGAACTCAGTTCTTCCTCACCCCAAGCCCAACACTCTATCTGTTACTTGCTCTAGCTGCCACAAACAAGATATATACAGAATAAATTGGAGGTAGTCTCAGAAGGAAGACTGGAAAGACTTTTTTGCAGAAGATGGGACGTCAGTTGAATTTGGCTTGAAATTCAAACAGTGGACTTTATATTTGATCCTGGAGGTACTGGGGAGCCAGTAGACTTTTATTGAAGAGAAAAGTGATAGAGTTAAATCTAAATTTTAGAAAGATCAATTTGACAGTAGAATGGAAGATGGTTTGGAGCGAGAAGAGACTTGAGAAAGTCCTTCATAAAACATCTTATATGCAAATGCTTATTTCTACCTGATATAATGAGGACTCTGGTTCTTTTAATTTTTTAACCCTTAGCTTCCATCTTAGAATCAATACTCTGGATTGGTTCCAGAGTAGAAGAGCAGTAAGAACTAGGGTCAAGTGAGTTGTCTAGGGTCAGACAGGGCCTTTACACTCAGCATGGGTCCCTACACAGTGTTCTGTGGCCAGGGTCTGAGGTCAAACTTGAACCTAGAACCTCCATCTCCAGGCCTGGCTCTCAATCTATTGAGCTACCTAGCTGCCCCCAGACCCTGACTCTTTAGTTCATGTTTTCAGAAGATTTAATAGATGCATAAGTGAAAACAATTAGCATTAACAAAGTATCTGAAGTCCTTGAAGATGCTTTACCCTTTGCTATTTATTCCCATCGCAGTATTTGACATTTGCAATCTATTTTCCAGTCTTTGTGTTCATTATTAGTCACCAATAACGTGTGATATTTGCAGGAGAGGAATTAGGGTGATGACATACTCAGTGGTACACCCTTTCCTCCCTCTCTTTCCTCATTCGTCTCTCATTTTTCCAGATACTGTTTTTCTCAGCTTGATCCAGATGAAAACATTATCTGCAAAGCACTGTGGGAAATACAAGCATCTATGAGAGGTTGTTCCATCCAACTCTACATTTTAGGAGGACAGAGATGATACATTTATGAATAATGATAATAGGAATTAGAGGCTCACAAAATCCAGTTAAACTCATTTCCAAAAAGGAAAACTTCTAAAACATCTCTGACATATATTTGACTAACCCCCGCTGGAAGGATTCCAATGATAAGAAGTCAATTATCTTCCAGGGAAGTGGGTTCTCTCTCATTAAGGGCCTTCATTTGTGGACAGTTTTGATTTTTATGAAGGCAAAACTATATAGCAAGCTAAAATTCACTAAAAATTATTTAGAAACTTTCCAAAACGTCCCTTGAGAAATTACCATAAACTTTAAAATAACTTTAAAGGTAAGGTAAATTTCCTTTCCTTTTCTTAAGCGAAAAGCTAAGTAATACAAATATATTTAAAATTCCAATCAGGGTATGAGGACATCTTGTTCAGATTTCTAGTTAGTCAACCCTTCTTTCCTTCCTTTGGCCTACAGCAGGAAACGGAGCCAAAGTATGAGTGACTGTCAGTTCATTAGCACATGAAACAAGGATCTCAAAACAACCCATTTAATTAAAGATATAGCTTCACTCTCTAAAAAACCAAAAGGAAATACAGAAATACAAGAGACTCTACTTTGCTCTGTTAATGCAAAATGTACTTAGCTGAATAAGAAATATTTAAAACTTGAGAAACTTTTTCTGAAGTGGATAAGAATTCTGTTACTTTAAATACTTGGAGAGGGACCTATTCAAGGGATTCAATACAAAAAACGAAATGGATGTTGTTTGCTTTCTCACCCAGAAAATAGATTCTATTACTGCTAAATTAAATTCAGTTAGAAAGCCAGGTTAGCACCTTGGACTATTGATTTAAAAATGAAGAGCCTTTTTAAGTGAATGCTGGTATTACTTTGGCTGTTCAAAATGAATATTAGATCACATTATTAAAAAATACATTTTCTTTTATCAAACATCGTTGTAGACCCATTCTGTCAACTCAACACACACACACACACACACACACACACACACACACACACACACACACACACACTCTTTTTTTTTTTTTTAGAGAAATTTTCCATGGTTACATGATTCATGTTCTTACTTTCCCCTTCAACCCCCCAAACCTCCACCCCATAGCTGATGCGCATTTCCACTGGTTTTAACATGTGTCATCAATCAAGACTTATTTCCACATTATTGATAGTTGCATTGGTGTGGTCGTTTCCAGTCTACATCCCCAATCATGTCCACATCAACACACACGTGCGCGCGCGCACACACACACACACACACACACACTTTCTTAACTTATAATAATAGAGAGCCAATCAGAAACTCTAAAGGATTTCTCTGCTTCATCCCAAGACTAGGTCTAAGGCCTATCCCCAAGTCTTATAGGTAATATCTTGTAGAAAGAACACTGAATGTAGTCAGAGGAGCTGAATTCAAATCCTTTGTTTGCTATAAAATAGCCTCAGTTTACTTCCTATGTCAAAAGAGGATTTCACTAAATGATTTCTACAATGTCTTTCAACCCTAAATTCTATAATGTTATCAAATATATAGTCATATAAAATTCCAGGGACATGGACACCATAACCACTCTTGGTTTTTTGCCAGCATTAAACAACTCTTTGGCAAGAGATTTCTTCCTTTGATGATCCATTTGGAGGAAAAACCTTCACAGACTTAAGAAGGGGAAAGAGACCTATTTCCCTCTTATATACATAGACACTTTAACTCCAATTTAGTGCCATGTTTCACCACATGACTTCCCCACCATCCTCATGACATGTGTGAGTATCTCCCTTTTCTCCCTAATCTCTCTTTCTTACTTCAGCTCTGGGAATAGAAATCAAGTCAATACTACTGTACCTAGAAAAGATATGTTGATCCATAGTTTCATGACTCTAATCACCATCCTCTGACTTGCTCATCCAAAACACTCCTTGGCCGTCACTATTCCAAATGTGTTGTCTTTTATAAGAAAACAAGCTCCACGAGGGCAGGGACTATTTTGTTTGCTTTCATTTGTATCCTCTGACACACATTAGGCACCTAATAAATGCTTTTTTTTAGTCATTTGTGGCTCTTCATCTTTGAAATGAGAAGTTGGAATAGGCAGTGTCTGAGATTCCTCACAGCCAGCTCTAAATCTATGAAATCCTATGCTAGCCTCCAGTTAGACACCCAAGAAAGAAACAGCTCAGGATGAGGTGAAGATCACCCTTTCGTTGCTTATTTATCTCTATCCTATTCCCTCTGAGATGGGACCAACATGGGTGAATGATTAAACAAACTTCTGGAACTGGGTTGGGAGAGTGGAGAGGGGCTAGTTAGGAAGGAGTAGACGGTGTCTACACTGGCAGGAGAGTGAGAACCTAAAACACAAAACTATGCCTTGTTGGTTCTATGGTGTATGTTATTCAGTCATTTTTTGGTTCAACTCTTTGTGATTCCATTTAGTAGTGGGGATGATGATGGCTAGACACTTTAAGGTTTCCAGAGCGCTTTTTACTCATTGTCTCATTTAATCCTCGAGGGGTGGTGGTAGGAAACCAGGACTAGTAGATGCTATTGTTATTCACATTTAACAGATGAGGAAACAAAATGAGAAAAGTAAAATTATCTAACCAGGGTCACATGGTCATTAAATGTCAAAAATGTGGTTTGAACCCTCCTTCCTCTTCTACTATCCTACCCAGCTACCCCACAGGCTTTTGTGGAAGATGCTAAACTTGAAATGGTCCTTGTAGGTAGGATACAAATGGTGGAGAAAGGAGGATGAGAGTGTTTCCATTCTGGAGGACAGCACGAACAAAGGCATGAAGGGCATGGTGGAGAAGAAACAACAAGTTAACTGGTTTGGGTTTGGATGGAGTATATTGACTACATGAAGGGAATCCGAATGGAAAATGTGGATTGAAATGAGATTGTGGAAGGCTTTGAATGCCAAGACAAAACTATTCAGTAATCAACTAGAAACTACTGAAGGTGTCTGTATTAGAATGATTAAATCTATCCAAGAACTAGCAAGATTGACCTGGCAACTACATAACAACTAACCACAAAAAAACCCAACAGCAGCTTGTAACGCTTTCAGGTTTGCAAACACTTTCTAAGTATCTTATTTTATCCTCACAAGGACCCTGGAAAGTAGCTTTGTCACACTTATTATTTACAGTTACTTAATAAGGACAGCTAGGTGGTACATTGGCTAGAGTTCCAGGTCTGAAGTCAGGAAGATTCATCTTCAAGAGTTCAAATCTGGCCTCAAATACTTCCTAGCTATGCGACCCTGGACAAGTCACTTAATCTTGTTTGTCACAATTTCTTTTTCTGTAAAATGAGCCAGAGAAAGAAATGGCCAACTGCTGCAGTATCTTTGCCAAGAAAACCCCAAACGGAGTCATGAAGAACTGGACACAACTGAACAGCGACTGCTACTTATTAGCCCCATTTTTACAGATATGAAAACTAAGACATAAATAGGTTAAGTGCCCAGGGTCACACAGCTAGTAAGTGTCTGAGGTGGAATTCGAACTCAAGTTTAGAATGCCATCCATTGTGCCACTAACCGGCTTCGTATGTATTAGATAGTTTGGAGAGGAGAGAGACTGGAGGCCAGAAGTAATCTAGTCTAGCCATGCGATTGCAAGTAAGATAATTTACATGACTGGATCAATGTCAACATATAACTTAAGGATACCTCTCCTTTGCTCAGTTCTAGTTGTTTAGCAATAAACAGATATTAAATCTGAATTGTATAAAAAGAGATACATCCAGAGAAAGAACTCTTGGAGTTGGATGGATGCGGATCAAAGCATTACATGTTCCACATCGGTGTATTTACAGTTTTCTTTGGAGGCTTTGGTTTTATGTGACTTTGCTCTTACCACAAGGACCAATATGGAAGTGTGTTTTACATGATAATAAAAAGAAATTTTTTAAAAAAGAAAAGAAGCTCAGAAATAAAAATAGATATACATTCTCAATGTCAAGTGAAAGCTGTTTATTTGCAACTATTGATATTCTATAAACAATATGCATAGTTGAGAATCCCAGTTATGGCCTGATTAGTTATTTGGCTGTATTCTGCAGGGTTTGAGTATAGAGAGTTTTTTTTAACACTTCTTGCTAAATTGAAAATCGACAGATTCCTAAGAGCTTAATTTCCTTTGTTATGTGAATGAGGTTATACATTTCTCTCTATCCCAATTCAAAATTTGAAACTCTGAAGATATCCTATTCTTTCTAATATGATCTCTTTTTTTTCTTGTTCATTTATAAGATGTTCTGATACAACAGAAGAAGGAGTTAGTGTTTCTGCAGGAAATTTCATAGTTCGAAGGGGAAAAAAAGACTTGGAGTACCAATGAACATTCATTCACTCAGCAAGGATATTGTCCTATGGACTATACACAGTGTAAATGCCCTGTAACTGTTGTCAAAGAGCTTACAATGATACAGAAGGAGAGAAGATTTTTTCATACAGAGACAAGACAGTCATGTAAGAAAAAGTGTCAGATGAGTAGACAAGTATTCTAAGAGCTCAGGAGTGGGAGAGATTACTGGGAAGCTGGCATTGGCAGGGACAATTAGGGTAAAGGGGAAATGGGTTTGGAAGATGGGTACCATCTATATAAATGAAGAGGAAGATGGGGCATTCAGGTGGGGAGAATAAATCAAGCAAAGACACAAAAGGGAAAAAAATTAAAATAAAAAGCACTGGAAAGTTTCTGGAGAAAGTAAGTCACCCAATAGAGCACTGGTCCTGAGGGTCAGGAAGATATAAATTCAAAATACAGTCTCATGCATTTATTATATGTGTGACCCTAGGTAAGTTACTTAATCTCTGTTTGCCTCAGTTTCCTCACCTATAAACTGGGGGGCAATAGCAGCACTTGCCTCGATGGGTTGTTGTAAGGATCAAGTTAGATAATTTTTGTCAAATATTCAGCTTGGTTTCTAGTACATAATAGGAACTATATAAATGTTTATATCCTTCCTCTCCATTCTCTCCCAATCCATCTGCAGTGGAACTTTTTCATGACTTGTATTTATATCCTTAGTATCTGGTTTAAAGGAATAGAAGATAAGGGACTAGATATAAGACTCCATTGGTCTGCAGAACTCCCAGGTGAGGAGACTTCTTTCACCAGGGCAGATTGTCTCTCTCCCTCTCTGCAATCTAGAGTCCTAAAAAGTTGTGTAGAGCACTGTGAGATTAAGAGATTGCTGTGGTATAAACAGTCAGTATACATCAACTGAGCTAGATCTTCCTACTGTCAAAGCCAACTTTCTCTCCACTACACCACATCCGCTTCTCACCTGACAAATAGGAAGTGTTTAATAAATCCTCATTGGTGGAATGAGAGGCAGGAATGGTGGATGACTTTAAATGCCAAGTTAAGAAATAAAATAATCGAATAATAGAGTTAGAAGAGATCTTAGCCATCATCTAGTCCAGAAATCACTGAAGGTTCTTTGATCAAGGAAGTGATATTGAATAAACTTAAAGAACAAAAAAAGGACTTTAGAGACCATTTATTGTAAAACTCCCCCCCCCCACCACCACCACCCCATCTACCCATCTCACAAATAAGGACATTGAAACAAAGTCATATCTCAGGAAGTTGTTATGACAGTGGGGTGTAGGAGGGATTGAAAAAGTAGAAGAAGAAACTGGAGGCAGAGAGACCAGTTAAGACACTCTATCCTGGCAGTCAGGCATGAGGGGATAAAGATGTGAACAAGGACGGGGGTAATGGCAATGAATGGAAAAGAAGGCGTTGATTGATATATGAAAAGCTTCAAAGGAATCAAAAAGATTCAGTAACTAATTTGATATGGGGTTAGGTGGTGGGTTAGGAGAGAAAAGTTAAAGTGATTTTGAGGTTTTAAGCTTTATGCAACCGGGAGGATGGAAATGTCACTAACAGAAATGGAACCAATATGGGGAGAGGGCGAGGGCAGGGGAAGACTTCAATTACACTCCTCATATATAAGCTCTACTAAAGCTTCATGCTCTCTGGCACGGTGAAATAGGCTAGTGAATCCATCACCCAAAAAAATCAGCCCCAAATTCCTTTTATAAATAGTTTTATAACCATATCTGTTGCTAAGGAAAGAGAACGATGTTGAACTAATGTTTGTGCATGCAACTAGAGGGTACAGGGAAAAAATGCTGACCCTGAAGTCTGGAAGACCTAAGTTCAATTTTGGCTTCAAATATTTATTATCTGTGTGGTCCTGGACAAGTCACTTAATCTCTGCCTGCCTCTGTTTCTCTCTCTCTCTGTCTCTGTCTCTCTCCCTGTCTCTCTGTCTCTGTCTCTGTCTGTCTCTGTCTGTCTGTCTGTCTGTCTGTCTGTCTCTCTCTCTCTCTCTCTCTCTCTTTTTCTCTCCCCCCACCAAGTACTTGGCACAGTGCCTAGCACATGTTCATTGATGGTCTCCCTCTAATATTTGCTTCTTCCAGGTTCTTCCAACCTCATTTTTTAAAACTCAACCTTTTGTTTCAGAATTGATACTAAGTATCTATTCCAGGGCAGAAGAGTGGTAAGGAATAGGCAATTGTGATTAAGTGACTTGCCCAAGGTCACACTGCTAGGAAATATATGAAGCCATATTTGAACCCAGGTCCTCCCACTTCCAGACTTGGCTATCTATCCACTGAGCTACCTACTTGTCCCTGCCTTGTTATTCTTCAATCCCAAGGTCTCCCTGACTTCCCATTCTAGCCTAGTTTGCAACAACCTTATTTTAGCTTTCCTGCCCTCAGCTCTTTCCCCAAAATGTGGACCCAGTTCTGCCTCTGCCCCCACAAAATACAAAGGCTAGGGAGTGATCCTTTATTTTGGGGGGGGGGGATTATTTTTTCCATTTTTAAATTTAATTTATTTTTTTAATTTTTTCCATGGTTATATGATTCTTTTTGTCTATCTCCCCTCCCAGAGTTCACAAGTAATTTCACCAGGTTATACATATATTATCACTCAAAACCTATTTCCATATCATTCATTTTTGTAATTGAGTAATCTTTTAAAACCAAAACTCCAAATCATATATCCATACAAATAAGTGATAAATCATATGTTTTCTTCCACATTTCTCCTGATTATTTTTATTTTTAAAGAAGAAAATACAAGCGATTTCCTCTCCTTTCCTCTGGAAAAGGTTAAGGATTATAGTGGGTAGCAGTTATACTTCATCTCTATTATTATAGCAATTTAGATGTGTCAGCTTTCTCTCTGGGAGTTCAGATCCCTGTTGGGTCTTTAACAAATGCAAACCTTCTTTGGGAAATGGTTGTGATAGGTTCTGCTAGGTTACCTTTATTCATTGTTGAGAGTAAATGCCAATATTTTAAACAAGTTTTATTCTTTTGTGATGAAGTGGCTTTTATAGTCAGCAGATCTGGGCTTTTTTTTCCCCCAAACTCTCACTTTCTGCTACAAGAGAGGAATGCTATATCTATGCAGATGGAATTTGCATTAATTTGGGGGAAAGTATCATGAAAAGAAAAGTGTCACCCAGTCACCTGTCAGCATAAATCTTCCTCCAAGGTAGTCCAAAGACAAAAGCTAGGGGGAAGTTTGGTTTGGGCAGCTTCCCTAGGGTGTGGGGAATACACTTGGCTGTGCTTTCCAAGGAAAGGTGAGGTTTTCTCAAATATCTTTTAAAATGTAAATTTCACGTTGTTTAGCCCGAAGGCAGGCAACTTTTATCTTCTGCCAGAAGGCTGCTTGGCCCAAAGGCCCTGAAACCGCAACAGCTGCCAAAATGCCTCATGGAATTTCCTTTGTCAGGTGAATGATTAGTGTAGCATGAAGTCAATCCCATTTGGAGAGGAAATCCAGATGCCATAGGCAGCGTCCTCTGGGATGGAGTCAGGAGGAGGGCTGGCTCCTTGAGCTCAGGGTCGTGATGCCCTTGCTCAGCAGGTTGAGAAATTCCCATGATACTTAGCGGGGCGGGGCAGGGTATCCATGCCTTGGCATGGCAGAGGAGGTGAGAGCATCACTTGGTTGCATTTTACATCCTTAAAGCCCCAAGGGGAGAGAGCTCTTTTTTGTAGAGGGAGAGAAGGAAGGCAGTGAAGCCCCTGAGCTATTGAGTGACTAGAATGGATAGGAGAAGAGGGGGCAGAAGTGCGACTAGTACTAATATGAATAAAAACATAATTTATATGACATTTTAAAGTTTTGCAAAGTCCTGTTCTCCAACAAAGCAATAGGCAGTTGATACAAGTATTATAGTATCTATTTTACAGATGAGGAAAATGTCACTCAGAGAGGCTAAGAAAATTAACCATGGGCACACAGCATATTGAAACAAAAGTTCCAATGCTGAGGAAAACAAGAGCGACAATAATGGCTAACATTTATAACCTTAAAAATTCTCTAGCATTTTACATGCATTCTTTCTTTTTTTAAAAATCCTTACCTTCCATCTTAGAATCAATATTGTGTAAGGGCTAGACAATGGAGGCAATGACTTGCCCAGGGTCACACAGCTAGAAAGTTTCTGAACCCAGGACTTCCTTTCTCTGGGCTTGACTCTCAATTCACAGAGCCACTTAGATTTCCCCCTTTACATGAATTCTAATTTGATCCTCACAATGTCCGTGGAATATGGGTATAACTATTTCCATTTTTGAGATGAGGAAATGAAGATCATTGAGACTACTTGTCCTGTGTTTATTCACTTAACAAATACTGGAAGCAGGATTCAAACCCAGGCCTTACCTAATTCCAAATCCACTATTCTACCATCTGTCTCAGAAAGGGCAATTGCTGCTGGCTATATTACTCTTCTTACTGGGAGTCCTAAAATCATATAAGCTCCATTTATTTCAATATAAGCTCCCTGAAGGCAGGACTTCATTATTCGTTTGTTTTTATACTTCCAGCACCTAACATGGATGCCTTTCAGTGCCTTCAGCACTTAGAAAAGACTAAGAATTTAATTTATGCAGTGAGCAGAATGGATTGGAAAAAAACAACTTCTTCCTTCTTTCCTTCCTTTCTTTTTTCCTTCCTTCCTTTTCTCTCTTTCTCCTTTCTCTTTTTCCATGGTTTGGAGAGCTGAGAGTAAGAAATAAATGAATGCATGATAACTTAAAAGTTTGTGTTTTTTTAAAAGAATCACTATGGGAAGAAGGCTGGTTTCAGTATAGCCCCAGTGGCTGCACAGGGATTCCATATGAATGAATCCAAGGTGGGAATGGAGATTCAGAGGTTGGTGGTAGTGGCAGTGACATTAGAATGTAAAGACTATAAGGGTAGGAAATATTCCTACTTCTAATTGTATCTCCAGTTCTTAGAAATACATATGCATATATATATATATACATGCATACATATATATGGTACTTATATATAGTGCCTTATAATATGTGGCACATTACAAGGCTTAAGAAATAGTTTTTATTTATTCATTTTTCATATTAGCACTCATCCAAAGCATTAATAACCAATCAGATAATGTATGTAGGGCATTTTGTACATCTTAAAGCAAGCACTCTATCAATGTCAGTAATTTTAATTATCATACTAATATTCAGAGCCATGATGACTATGCCTTATCTGAAGGATAATTTTTCAGATCCCTGTGATAACCATGAAAAACAATATGTGGTAGGTAGTGAAGTGACCTTGGAACAAGGAAGACTAGAGTTCAAATCTTGAATCTGATGCATATTGGTTCTGTGACCATAGGAAAGTCACTTAACCTCTCAGAGACCTAGGCAGCTCTCTTTGTAAAGAAAGCGTCAACCTTTATCAGAATTAGATGTTTCTTTGTCTAGGAGTTCCCCTTAAAATTTTGATCCAAAATTATGGAAAGGGAGCTAATGTGCAGGGGAGTGGAGGCAGATAGGTGAGATAGTGGATAGAGAACCAGGCCTGGAGATGGGAGGTCCTAGGTTCAGATCTGGCCTCAGATACTTTCTAATTGTGTGACCCTGCCTCAGTTGCCTATCCCTTACCTCTCTTCTGCCTTGTAACTGATTGTTAGTATTGATTCTAAGACAACTGTGATGGTTTTAAAAAATTAAATTTCAGGTCTCTACCTCTCCCTGGAGTTTCCATAAATGAGAAAAGAGTGCCTGGGGGTACGAGAGCAGGAGCAGTTCTGAGATCAGTGCCAATAAGGTGGTAGTAATTGTGAGGTTCTTGACATTCTTGCTGGCTTGATGATATGCTTATCCAGTTGAACAGCAGAGAAGAAGAGAAGAATATGTGTTTGAGGAGGGAGGAAGAACAGAGAGCTAGAGCAATCACAGGAGGAAAGATGAGGAAGGAGAACATTCCAAAACTATGGCATAGTCTGTGCAAAGACACCAAAGTGGAAGATGGGCATTGTGTATGAGGAACAGTAAGGAGGCTACTTTGGATAGGACACAGGGTTCGTGAAGGAGAGTAACATAAGACAACTGTGGAAAGCAGTTTTAAGCAGGGATGTACAGAGCTCCAAGTGCCAAACAGAAGTACTTTGTATTTTATCCTAAAGCCAACAGGGAGCCATTGAAGCTTTTAGAGCAAGGGAGTGATAGGAACACCCTTCAGTTTGATGGGTGTGTATAGGTGTATAGATAGGAAATAGGTGTATAGAACAGAAGTATATAGAACAGGTCAAATTCAAAGCCCACAAATGGGCTACAAACACACAAGTGTGACAAGAACTAGATTTAAATGTAATTGGAAAATGTTTTACAAAATACATAGAAACATAACAAACAACATAGATAATGTTATCTTATAGGTTTCTAAGTCAATCTTATAGGTTTCTAAGCCCTCAGGATCTGTTTCCATTTGAGTTTGACACCATTTAGAAGATAAGTTAGAAGTGAAGATAGAAGTAGAGGACCAATTAGGAGGTAATAGTCAAAAGAGAGAGAATCTGACCTATGACAATGGCCATTTGATTAGAGGAATAGGGTAGATTTGAGAGGTGCTGTGGAGGTAGAATCTATAAAATCTGACAACCAAGTAGCCACAGAAAGTGAAGAGTGAAGGACAATATCAAGGTTGTAAACCTGAGTGGCTGAAATAATGATAGTGCCCTTAACAAAAAGAAAGAAGGGAGAAATGGATTTGGGGGAAAAGATGATCAGTTCTATTTTGAACATGTTGCATTTGAGATACCTGTCACACAAGAAGATGGAGATGCTTAGCAGGTAGTCAGCTCTTAGCCTCAACAGCATCACTGTCTCTGCCTTGAGCTCTAAATCTCTTTTATAAACTCCTGGCATCCTGACCCACACCAACTACACTCTATTACCTTAAAGAGGCTCCAGGGACCTCAAAAAGCTATCCTTCAGATACAGAATCTGAGAGATATCTTCCCAATATTAGCATAGACACAATGAGGGAGCACTAGGACCCAGAATAGAGCTGGAACCCTGCTACCTAACTCAAACCAAATCTGCACATACTGGAGCTGCTGACCTTAACCTTCACAGGCACTGATCCTCCCAGGGTGGTTCTTATAATCCACTCAACAAGGAATCATACTTGATTCCCTGACACTCTGGGGGGCTGCCAGTTCCCATGTAATATTTATTCCCTCTCTCTGTCTCTCTGTTTCTGTGTCTATCTATCTCTTTGTGTCTCTGGTCTTTCTCTCTGAGTCTCTGTCTCTCTGTCTCTGTTTCTGTCTCTATCTCTGTCTCTTTGTGTCCCTGTCTGTCTATCTCTTTGTTTCTGTCTGTCTGTCTCTCTTTCTCTCTCTACTCCTCTGAACAACATTAGCCCCCCGTCCACAATTCCCCTCACCGTATCCAGAGATTACTTTCCTCCTTGAAGCCTTAAAACACTAGCATTAAAAGTTTACTTCGGGGGCAGCTGGGTAGCTCAGTGGATTGAGAGCCAGGCCTAGAGACGGGAGGTCCTAGGTTCAAATTTGGCCTCAGACACTTCCCAGCTGTGTGACCCTGGGCAGGTCACTTGACCCCCATTGCCCACCCTTGCCACTCTACCACCTATAAGTCAATACACAGAAGTTAAGGGTTTAAAAATAAAAATAAAAAAAAATTAAAAAAAAAAAAAGTTTACTTCACTGTACCTGAAACACACAGCCTCCCACACAGCTATTTGTCTTTTGCCAGCATTCTTTCCCTCTAACAATAAAGGAGATATGGCATGCACATAAATAGGGATAATACTAGCTAGGTTGTTATAGGGGCAAAGGCAAGATCCAGATATAGGACAGGCTGGAGGTAGAGCTTGGGAAGATTTCCCTGCTTCATGCCAGTCCCAGCAACTAATTGCAGCAGTTCAACTGTTTGTAATGATTTGTTTGACAAAACCCTTTCCCTTCATAGCAATACTATAAGGCAGATAGTGCAAATATTATAATTCATTTTACATATGTGATTTGAACATTTCACATGAGTGGCGAATGTTCAGCAATCTAATCTCCAACTAAGACCTGAGGCAGAACACGAGAACCAAGGGATTAACCAGGAAAAGGCACCAATTAGCTTCAAGAAAATTAATTAGCCAGGTACATAGCTTGTCATGCACAATTATTAGTGGCAGGTCAGAGACGACTGAACCAAAAAGTAGAAAATATCTAGCCACCACCTGGGTGGACAGATGACATGGACACAATCATCAGTGGCAAGGAAACCTTTATATTACTTATCTATAGTGCCTGCTGCCATGTAGGTAATTATCTTCCATCTTTGATCAACACAGATGATCTGCTGGCATTTGACTGGTTACATATAGTTGTCTGTTACCTTGTGTCCTGGGCTATCAACTCAAAGCACTGACATTTAGCTTCCCAAGCTTGTTGTAAGGATTAAATGAGATCTTTATAAAGCACTCAGCACAGTGCCTGGCATATAGTAAGCACTTATTAAGTCCTTCCTCCCTTTCTTTCTCTCTTTCTCTCTCTCTCTCTCTCTCTCTCTCTCTCTCTCTCTCTCTCTCTCCTTTCCCAGTCACCTTCCTTCTTTCCTTCCTTTCCTCTCTTCTTCCCTCTCTTCCTTCCTTCCTTCCTTCCTTCTTTCCTTCATAAAAGTAAACTGCTTTATCCCTAAGACCCCAATCCATAAGTGTTTTTCAAACATGAATAATATTCCCTTCAGAAACTACCAAGCATTCACAGGGCAAGTCCTAAGGTAGAGTTGTTAATCCAGTTTCCAATTCGCCTTTCTCCATTCCTTCATTTTCCTCATAGCACTTAAAAATACCCAACCTCTGTTGTCCCTTCCAGACTTAGGTAAAAAGTGCTATGGTCCCTAGTCACAGTCAAGGTCAATAAACATTTATTAAGTACCTACTACATGCCAGGCACTGTGTTAAACACTGAGGATACAAATAAGGAGAGGAAAAATAAAGGCAGTCCTCAAGGAGTTTATAATATAATGAGGGAAGACAATATACACTTCCTAATTTGCCTTGCAAGTTGTTCCTGTCTAAAGTCCAGGCTTCCTCCCTTAGGGCAAAATAAATAATGACGATGATAATATCTTTTAATCTTGAATAAATAATCGCATTGAAATTTGTCAGCTGATCATATAGTCAATTATTTTATTATATTTTATATTACATTATAAATTATATTATTCAATCCTATTTAACCACTAAGTAGCCTAGAAAATCTTGAATTTTCTTAGCTACTGTTGATGTTTTGTTGGAATTTTAGATTAGAAAGTATTAGATTTGGAATCAGAAGATATGTATTCAAATCCTTGTTATATCAATAACTTATCTATGTGACTGTGGACAAATCATTTAATGTCTCAGGACCTCAGTTTTATCATCTGTACAAGCAGGAGGTGAGATTAGGAGGCCTGGACGTTCCTTTCCAAAGTCTGTGGTTATATAGGTCAAACATTCAGAACCACTTCTAAGATGGACAGAGGCTCTGAGCCATCTTAAAAGCTGTCACATGTCTATTTTTCTCCCTTACTGGTACTACTTTCTCTGATTATCTTTTCTTTTTTTTTCTTCTTTTGTTTCTTGGATAACTATTGTGGATGCCAAGTTTCCATCAGGGCAGAAACTACTGTCGAAATAATATGCTTGAAGAAAAGTTGCATTTTATCTTTGTTTTAAAACCTTGTTATAGGCCGTTGGAATGTGTTTTAAAATGTTATGTTCTTGAAAACAGGCCTGGTGTTTTTCAAGGCAAGCTGTCTCTGTCAGAAGCTAGACTGTAAAACTTCCTGGCTGACAGGAGAAGTATTTAACAAGTAAAGTTACATAGTCAGTGCAAACTTGCAAGGACCCAAGTTTTAATGGGTTCCTTCCAAGGAGGCAGATTTCGGCTCAACAAAGGCTAGAACTTTCTAACTAGAGCTGCCTAACATAAAACTTGCGATGGTCAGTTCCCCATTAATTGAAATGTTCAGAGATGGGGCAACTATCTGTTTCAGATAAGTGGTTAGAGCATTGTCTCATCTTTGTATTTCTAACACCTAGCCCAGTGCCTAGCACATAGTGGGTGCTTAATAAATGCTTATTGACTTGACCAAATAACCGTTAAGGTCCAAATATCATAGATTTAAAGCTGTATGGGACGCAGAATTCATCTAGTTCCACTCCTTTATTTTACATGTGAACAATCTGAGGATGAGTGACTTGTCCAAGGTTATACACTAATAAATGACAAAGTCAGGATATGAGCCAAGGTCTTCTGATTCTCAAGTAGCACTATAATGCTTTCCTTCTAGCACTAAGATTGAAGGACTCTATTACACCAATTACTCTTCCTTTGCCAATTTCTCTCAGAATTTTACTTAGGTAATGGGAGAAGTTATAGGAAATATTTAACATAATTTTAATTGGTTTTTACCACAGGGTCATAACCAATATTCCCTCTGATTTTTAAAATGTCTATAAAGGTGGTACATGATCAGACAATCAACCCTCACTTCTCAGTGCCTTGCACATATGTGACTTCCCCTGGTACGAGAGCTCTTTCTACCTACATAGATCTTAAGCAATTTATGACTTAATATAGTGGTGTCAAACTCAAATAGAAATGGGAGCCATTAATCCATACACAAGCCTCCCTGATGACCACATATTGATTTAATTTTAAAAGGTAACATTATCTATGTTTTACTGAATTTTTATTTATTTGGTTTAATAACTTCCCAATTAATTTTAATCTGAGAGAGTTGTGGGCCACATGTGGCAGTAAGCAGCATGTTTAACACCTCTGACTTAGTAGATAAATCCTAGAGAATTTCTTGAGGCCCATTGTAGATTTAGTATCCAATTAGGTGGCTAAGGCACTGACTCATCTTCCTGATTTCAAATCCAGCCTCAGACACAGCTAGTATGACCCTACATCATTTAACCCTATTTGCTTCAGTTTCCTCATCTGTAAAATGATTTGGAGAATGAAATGGCAAACCAATATCTATTGGGAAAAAAAAGCCCAAAAGAGATTACAAAGGATCAGATGTGTCTGAAAGATGACTGCAACAACAACAAACTTATCCAGGATCATACAACTAGTAAGTGCGAGCCACTCCAGAACCCTAAGCAGTATGTCAGGCTGCTTTTCCCATAACGGGAAGTTAATAAACATTTATTTGTTGATTTGAATTAAAAATGAGTGTTAGTATTTGCCCCATCTCCAGCCCTACACTTTCCATTTCTTCTAGGTTACTTTATTTACCACTGTGGAAATACAATACACCTTTTCCCCACCTTATGACTCTACTGTACAAGAGGCAGCAGAAAGTGCCTCAAAATTTGAATCAGAAAACCAGTATTTAAACTCTAGCTCTCTTACTTATTTTCTGCCCAATTTGGGGTAAATCACTTGACTTCTAAGGGATCATTTTCATCATATGTGTGACCAAATAATCTCCACAGTTGCTTTTCAGCTCTGAGTCGTCTGTGATCCTTGGCTTTTGATCCATCGACAGGCATAAAAGTTTTACTTGCATTAATGGTTCAAGACAGAACTCTCCTTGCTTTTGGTTTCATATCTGCTATCCTGAGTGTCTGCTGGAATTCCAAGTCCCAGTTATGTCTTGGATCTAGCCTGCTGCCAATTTTGGCCCAACCTTTCCTTCCTAATCTTGTCTTTGTTTTCATAATCTGGTCTCTGACACTGTTTCTTTGATCCAGTATAGCCCAAGATCCCAGAAGATTCTATGTAGTTGGTGGCTTGTGGGGGAAGGAGGATGTGACAGTTTTTTGTGTGTGACAATGAAGTTCCTCAGTCCTACACCAGCCCCCAAGAAATACGTTCCCTAGTTAGGGAATAAGTTCCCTCGTTAGGGGTCCTACTCAATGCGAGATTAGAACAGAAAACAAAACGCTCTTCCATGGTTGTTTCTTAAAGAAAACTCTATGAGATATCCTCAGGAGTAACCTTGGAGAAGTCTACCTGGGGCTCAGGTTATTCAATGAATCCCAATCTAACCTCCAAGGGAGTAGGAAAATAGATCAAAATAATTAATAAGGTCTTGAGTTCCTCCAACCTTGGCAATTTCCATAGCACATTCAGGTACATCATTTCATTGGCCTTCACAGCATTCCTGAGAAGGACCAGAGCTATGACCTCACCCACATATTAACAAGAGGAAAAAAATGTAGGCTAAGAAGTTAAAGAACTTGCCCCAAATAACCCAGCTAATAATTCATTGAGTTAGAACTCTAACCTGGGTTTCCGTACTCTCTTATTCTCTCTACCTCACCATGACACTCTGGGGGGGTACACGGAGATGTTTGTTTCTTTGTTTTTTTGCCATACAAAGTTATTCACCAACAGTCTAGCAGAGAACACTCATCATAACTTCAAAAGAACTGGAAAACCAGCCCAGCAACTAGCACAGGGCCTGGCATACATGTGATGATGATGATGATGATGGTGATAACAATACTGCTGCACCTCTGTAAAAATATTCCAGTGATTAGAAGCCATTGAAGCTAAATTTAGACTCTCTAGGAGCTGTTTTTATGCACCATTAGAGAAATGCCATTTCCATGAATTGACTTTCTTTTGTACTAAGCCCCATGGAGATTCTGAGAATCAAATCTGTATTCCTCACCTAACGTTCTACTAATTTTCAAGCCTGACAGACAGATATACGCAACCCATCTGTAACTCCCTGTCAGATTGCTAAGAGTTTCAAGGTTATAGCCATTAAAAAAAGCCTGGAAACCGCTGTAATGAGTGTACTTTGTCCCAAGTCAGTAGGAAAAATGTACAACGAAAACATTTTGGATGGTGTTGAAGAAATTGTTCTTTCTGTTTTATTTCTATTTGAAAAAAAAAGAGTTTTTAAAGCCCTTCATGGGGCAGTTAGATGATGCAGTAGATAAGAGTACCAGGCCTGGAATCAGGAGTATTAGAATTCAAATCTGGCTTCAGACACCTATTAGCTGTGTGGCTCTGGGCAATTCACTTAACCCAGTGATGGGCAAACTGTTTAAAGAGGGGGCCAAAGGAAAGGAAATGCTCATCTGTCAGTCTGTGTCTAAGGCAACTCTTTTGAAGTTTCATTGTATTGTATCCTACTCAGTGTATTCATCAGATTAGGAATAATGTCTTGTGAGGGGCATATGTATATGCATTTCTTTGTGTCCCCCCAAACTTAGTACAGTGCTTAGTGTCTAGTAGGTATTTAACAAATGCATGCTGACTGCTTGAAAAAAGGTTTATTTTCATAAGAGTTATTTTTACTTCCATTCCAGTTATTTAAAAATTTTAGGTTTTTTTGTTTTTCAGTTAGATGGCCACAACACAAAATCCAATAATAAAAATGGCAAATAGCACGATATTCCCATACCACCTCATATTGGCAAGTTTGGCAAAGTAAAGAAAGAGCCAGCCTCCAAGTTAAGAAAATCTAGTTTTGAGTCCCTCCTCTGACATACTCTGGCTAAGTGACCTTGCTTAAGCTCTCCCAATCTCTTCTCTAAGGTGAAGAATTGTTCCTTATCTGAACTGGAGTTGACTCACCAGGAGTTTCCCACATCAGTGAAATCACAGGTATAGACCAAAATATAAATCACTTTGAGTGATTCTAATGTCTTTCCTCAAGAAACTCAAGGCACTTAACAGATGCTCATTCCCAGCAGAACCCTTGAGGATGAGGAGCGTGGGGGCTCATAAAAAGACAGTAGAAATAATTACTTGTTTTCTTTTAGAAGTAAAAAAATAAAGGCATTGTAACAGAGTACAGAATAATAACTGACTTTTAAAGCTGGGGGGGGGCATTAGATTCCAATCCCTTTATTTTACAAATTAGGAAACTGAGGTCCATAGAGGAGGGGTCTTAGTCTAAGAACCCAATTTCTTGGCTAATATCCCTTAATAAGATTACAGATTTAAAGCTAGAAAAGACCTTCAAATCCAACCCCTTCATTTTTCACATGAAATCTTTAATGCAGGATTGATGCAAGATCTCTTGCATTTGCGAAATCACCTGAGGCAAACCTGGCAGTTAGGGCAACGGAATGTTGACCCAGCAAGTCCCTTGTCTCAAGAAAAGACCATTGGAGCTGGGACTATAAATATCCCTGGTGAACCAACCTAGGGGGCTGATTTCCTTGACCTCTCCCAGACATCCAGCTACCCCCTGGACTTCCCTTTGGGCCCCGGGAGGAGGGACTTGGTGGGAGGTAGAATGTGGGAAAAATTAGTTAGCTTAACCTAGCCAGAACACCCATAAACCAAATCATTACCCTCATTTATCAAGCTGATTGACCATTCTACATCAGGGCAGTGGAATTTATCCCTGGCTGAGGGGCTGGTTCCCTCAGCCTGATCTTACCTTCTGAGAACCTCTGCCAGCACTGGCCGTTCACCCATAGCAACAGCTTTTCCAGACCTTAACCCTCTTTACCCTTGTGTTTAATAAACCCCTTGGCCTGATTCTGAGAGTTTCAGTGATTCATTTATATCATCTACCAGGGCCAGGGGCTGAGGAGAAGGAGGATAGTTATCACTTGTTTCCAGAGGGACTAGAACAGGCATCCATTTTATTCAGAAAGTGAACCAGGTTCACTTCCTGTGGGCTTCCAGTTTCTCACCAGCAAGGAGGGCTCCTCTCTCCTTACCCTAAAGGAGCCTACAGATGGCAGGGAAACTGACTGATCATCGCAGTTCAGGACCTCACATCCCTGGCTGTCCCAAATCAACAAATACTGGAGTTGTAGGCTCCCTGGCCCAGGAGACTTGCTGGTATCATCCAACCCTATTATAAGCCTTTGTAGACCCCTTTATTACAAATCCCAAAGAATTTGGACAATTTTTCCAGTGTCATTCAGCCGGAAAATGTCTGAAGCAAGTTCAAGTCTTCCTGACTCTAAATTCCAGCATTCTATCCTTTGTACCACCTAGCTACTCAGTAACTTCTGTCCTCAGGCACTGCATTAGGTATTGAGGACACAAAAACAAAAATTAAGAGCTTACATAACTATACACACAAAAATATGTAGAAAATACATACTAGGTAAAAAAAAGGGAAGGGTAAGGTAGAAAATTAGGATCTGGGTAGAAAATAATATTACTAGTACTTATAGAGGGCTTTAGAGTTTGCAAAGAATATCATAAATATTATTTCATTTTATCTTTAGAGTAACTCTAGGAGGTAGGTACTACTGTTGTTCCTATTTTACCGATGAGAAAATTGAGTCTCAGAGAGTTTAAAGTAATTTGCCCAGTGTCACATAGTTACTGAGTGTCTGAATCCAATTTGAATTCAGGGCTTCCTGACTCCATGTTCAATATTTTACCTACAGCTGACATAGAGTAGGAACAACTCTAGGTAGAAGGTGCTGCTTGAGCAGGATTTTGAAGGAAACAAGAGGCAGAGGTCAGGAGAGTACATTTTGGGAATGAGAGACAGCAGATAAAAGAAGATAAAAGGAAGGAGAGGAAAGAAGGGAAGAATCTTTACTCTGCCCATCTTGGTAAATTGGTTGTGACATCTAGGTTCAGTGCCAGTAGATTTGATAACTCTAGATTGGAGCTGATGGGCTACTGGGCTCCTGTGTTAAGTGACCTCAGTGTCAAATGTCCAGCGACCATCATTAACACTCTGGTTAATGAAAGGACTGGAAATCTTTAAGCATTGAATGTTGGAACTAGAAGGGGCCTCAGAGCTCATCTAGCCCAACTCCAACTCCCTTCTTTTACAGATAAGATTATTAAGATCCAGTGAGCTGAAATTACTTGCCCAAAATAACAAAGGTAGGAAGTGATAGCCAATTGTTGAACCAGTCTTTTAATTCCAAATTCTAGTTTTCTATAAACTAGCTTTCTTTCTACTTCAACACACTTCCTCAAGGCTAGCCAGCATAATTCAGAGAGAAAGTAGAGAGACTGGATCTGACTTCATTACTTTGTCTCTTTATTGATATAGTTTACTACTACTCATACCACTAAGTAACACCACTAGGTAAGTTTTGGACTGACAAACATCTCCATATGACAAAATGGCAATATGATAGGAAGAGATCCAAGATCCACACGAGATATCTTCTACTTCCCGGTTTCCTAGTTTCTTTATGCAGCATTCACTCCAACTTTAAAACAAATGCTCTCTCCACATCAAATATAGCAACTCAGCAGCATATGTCCTCTAAATCCCCAAATAATGACCTGTCTCCTTGCCTCTCAGTCACCTCATACAGCTCATACACCTTTATGCCTTTAAGTCTATTTGCCTTTAAGCATTAGAGGAAGAGAGATACCCCTAGCATGTACTTCATTTTTCTTTTATTTCTACATGTAAAGAGGATGGGGGAGGTGGGGAATATATATGGATTTATTCATTTAATAATGAAGCAAAAAGCTCCAGTATTCTTGAATTCTCACTTCTGTCTCAAGAAGAATCTGGTCTCATTCATTATTCTCTTTCTCCTTTTAACATACTATTTTCCTTTAAAAAATATAATGAAGCAAAGACAGAGCATCATTTCTGAAATGCTTCTGCCTTTGCTTCATTATGTTTTTTTTTTAATTTTAAACCCTTAACTTCTGTGTATTGACTTATAGGTGGAAGATTGGTAAGGGTAGGCAATGGGGGTCAAGTGACTTGCCCAGGGTCACACAGCTGGGAAGTGTCTGAGGCCGGATTTGAACCTAAGACCTCCTGTCTCTAGGCCTGGCTCTCAATCCACTGAGCTACCCAGCTGCCCCTTCATTATGTTTTTTAAAGAAAGTTATTACAATTATACCTAAGAAAGGAAAAATAGAGCATTTCATGAAGGACAATAAATTTTGAGAATTTTGTTTTCTAAAATTGTGTGGGGGTGGGAAGGAAGAAATAGGAAATGAAAATTTGGGTAGATTATTTTTATTTAAAATGATGAATAGAATATTTATAGTCAGATGCTATCCAATTTCCCTGCCCCAATATTACTTTTAAATGATTAAGAAGGAAGATTTTGATATAGATCTTTCCATGGTTGTCAGTGCATCTCCATCAGTTAAAGTGGACAGTCCTTGCTTAATAGTCTAGGTATAAATCAACTGGCTTTTTAAAAAAATAAATCCAGCTTAGAGAAGAAAAATTTATTTCATATTAGAGAAAAATGTAGAGACAGACTACATTAAGATACAAGAAGAGATTTGCCATCAACCAGCTTGTACTTGGATTTTTCCAGTTGGTATTAGAGACAGAAATATCAGTGAGATGATAATATAATTTACTGTACTTCACTTGATTATAAAACAAGTAGCACACAGCATTATTAGAAAGGTTCATAAAAAAGAGCTAGAAGGGATCTTAAAGATTCCATTATTTTATAGATGAGGGAACTGAGGACTCAAGAGGTTGAATGACTTACCCAATGTCAAACAGGTAATGACAGAGGAGCTACTGGCTTTGAAGCCAATATTCTTTCCATTGTTGCATTTTTGCAGAGTAAAGGGCATCATTTCATATTTGCTCCAAGAATGTTGTCTGGGAATCAACCAAGCTCATCCCTTCAGGGCTTGGCAGTAAAGTCTCTATACAGTAGAGCATCTCAATCCTCTTGCTTCTTGCCACATTCAATATCTCTCCTTCTGAAAGATTTGTCAGAAATGGCTCTATGTTTTAAAATACTTAGTCTGAATAAAGAAATAAACACCATGTCAAAAAGTAATTCAAGAAATACAAAGACAAAGAAAAGTTCGTCTCACTTTTGACAAATCTTTTATTTCAGGAAGCTTGTAAAAATAATTAAAATAAAGAATGCAGCGATATGGTGAGTGGGGAAAGCATGAAATTGAGAATCAGAATATCTGAGTTTAAGCTCTCTCACTTTGCTGCTTTCTACCTATTTGAACAACTTTCCTGGTCCTCATTTTCCTCAAGGGTTAAAGTAGATGATCTCTAAGATCTCTTAGATTTAAAATCCTATATTTCAAACAATCTAGCCCTATAATTTCATGGTTGTTCATCAGAAAGGAAATACCCTTTATTCTCTCAGATCAGCCACTTCTCATCTTGGAGAGTTTCTTGACATCAATGACATATTAAATGCTTGCCAAGGGTCATACAACCAGTGTATGTCAGAAGCAGGATTTAGATTCAAGTATTTCTGACTCTAAGAATTTCCCTCTGTCTACTACTCTATGCCATAGCTCTAAATCCTGTAAGGAACTATTGCTAATGACAGCTTAGAGTATGAGACAATTTAATTGGAATAATTCTTAACTGCTTTTGTGTGATGGATGCCATTGACAGTCTGGTGAAGTACATGGACACTCCTCCCCCCCCCAGAATAATAATTTTAGATGCATAAAATAAAATACATAGCATTCCCAAGAAAATGAAATATTTTGAAATAATCAGAATTTTTTTAAAAGTTCATACCCCTTAGATTAAGAACCTCATTGGACAAAGTCCATTGATCAAAATTTTTTTTGGTTGATGTGGGGGAAAGCAGGTTCTTTCTTCATCCCTCCCAAATTTTTATGAACATGAAAACTCTCTTGGTATTGGTTTGGCACTATAAAAAACACTTAGTTCAGAAAATATAGTCATAATTTTCTTGGAATGCTATGCTGGAAAGAATATTGGACCAGCTCCCCAGAGTTTTCTTCTAAGGACTCTCCAAAATAAAGTTTAACTGGTTTTAACATCTCAGTTTCCCCAAGTATGACCTAACTCTCACATGGGCACATATAGGTATTGGGTATAGGGCATCTCCACAGAAAATGTACAAGCCATGGAGGAAACACAGGATCTCATGAATAGATACAGAACCATAAAACAAAGTAACCTATTAGAATTTTCTCACCCCTTGCCAGAAACAGTTTGGTGGCTGGAGAAAGGAGCACTTGTTTATCAAGCAATACTTTTTCCCATAAGAGCTATACTGATGAAGCAAACCATCGTATCATCAAGGAGGATTGTCAAGATCCTGTGCTTCTGTTCCTTTATAATATGCCTCTTGACTTCCAACCTCAGAGACCATGTTCGTGATCTTCTTTCTTCTTCCATGAAGCAGGCTAATGTGGAAAGTCTTCTTCTAGGAGGCAATCCACAAGGCAATTTTCATAGTAGGTACTGCCAGAAACTCTCTCTTTTCTCTGTCTAGATGCTTAGCTACAAGAATTATGCTAAGAATTTTGGGAAGGGAAAAACTCTTCTCGGAACAGTAAGTGAAGGTCCAGAAGCACATCACTAAACTCTCTGTCTACCATTGCCATGTGCTTCTGTTCTGATTAACTAAACCTCCTAAAAGTGGAAAAAGGGGAGAGAGGGAGAGGGAGAGAGAGAGAAAGAGAGACAGGGAGAGAGAGAGACAGAGAAAGAGATAGACAGAGACAGAGACAGAGACAGAGATAGAGATAGAGACAGAGACAGAGACAGAGACAGAGAGCTTCCACCAGAACAAAAGTTTACTTTGGTGAACCCCAGTTTGGAATTCCAAGAAAGAAGGAGAAAGAAAATGTGACCAGCTGGCCTTTCTTACTACTGGAGAAGGACAACAGTTCTAACTAGGGTCTGTCTCCAGTCATCTTCAGCTGCCAATCCTCTTCAAAGCCATAGTGCCCTGTAACTTCTCATAGTCTGTCTTCTCAAAAGTATCAGGGCACATATTTATCTTCATGGGATATAGATTCATGTTCTATAATCTTATCAAACATTCTAGTTTGTATCTGTCGATTCAAAAATTTCTAAAAAAATTAATCTGATTGTCTACCTACACTGACATAATTATATGAATAATTAACTACTAAGAAACAATTGCTTATCAGTCCTTCCTATTCTCCAGAATGTAGAGATTTTTTCCCAAAAAACCCCCAAAGCATATTCAATCATATTGCTCCCACATGAAAACACTAACAATAAATTCTAGAGCAAGAAGGTTTTGTGTGCTATTAAAATTATTTCAAGATGTTGATTATTTCATCTTTATGTAATAATTTTATATCTTTTGTATATGTCCTGCAGATTACAAAAAAAGTTAGTGGATTAGTCATTGGACTCAGTTAGCCTGTGATGTCTTATTATTCTTTGAAATCACTTAGCACAATGCCTGGAATGTGGCAGGCACTTAATAAATACTTATTGACTGATTTACTCAATACTATCTTCTTCTGGGACTTCACTATTGTTATCGATAGCTGTTAACATTATGATCTCAAGTCAACTCTTCAACCTCATTAATTTCAATGATCTTAATTTAATTGAATAATCATTTGTATTTACTATGCTATTATTCTTGAACTTGATATCAGAAACACAAACCCCAAAATGAAATTGTCCCTCCCCTCAAGAAGTTGACATTCCACTGGACCTCTTCCACCTCCTTTATCCCTGATCAGCTTCAATTACACACCACATGGTCATCCCTCAGGTCTCATCATTTCATGGAACTGTAGTCAAGATCTTGAAGCTGAAATTCTGCTCACAGACTACGACCTTTGCCTACCTCAGTTTCTACTTTTTTTCTCAGAACATCTGCTTCTACTGTCTTGAAACAACCTGACTAGGAGTGTCTCACTGGCCATCAGCAAAGAGTAGATTAATATTTATTCTCCAAAGAAGTCCCCAAATTGGATGGGAAATGAGGGAAATAGGAATATGTCATCTGAATAAAAAGTTACCTTGTGAAAGTGCTCCATCTGTTTTGAAATAATGCTGCATGTAAATTCAGCTCTGTTGTTAAAATTATATTCTTGTCTTGTACTGAGTATAATAATTTATAATAGAAATTTGAAATGAAATTGCATTATGGTGATGGAAACATTTTATTTCATAACTAATATCTAAAATATGTTGTTTAATGTTGTCTAGCTTCTCTGTAGCAAGTTTTGAAGGTTGTTTAAAGGTTATCAATTCAAATATGGGGAAAGTAACTAATGATTGAGCGAGAATATTTAGTTACAATGATTGCAGGAAATGAGACTCCATTCTACTTCATTAATCTTTCCAGCCAAAGAAGCCGACATTGTTTTAATAACATGTTAACACATATATTCTCCACCTGACAGCCTTTTTAAAATTGTTCACATAGAGATACAAAGCTACTATCTTCAATTCTGCGTGATAGTATGATTAATGGTATTTGTAAATCAGTGACACCGGAAGTCATCACCCACTTGACCCCCTTGTAGGCTGGAAAACGGATTCTGACAAGTCATCTTTCAAAATGGGTTCAATTCTATTTATAAGCACATACTCTCTTTCCCTGCATTTCTGTTTGGTATGATTCCATGTTTTTTACCCCGAGGGCACCCTGATGTTATTATAGTTCCAAGAATTAACTTTTGCTTATCAATATAAGTGGCTCCTTTTGAAAATCGATCTTGTTTTTCTGTGTAGAATATTTGTATGAGTGTAGATGAACACTAATCAAGACCATGTGCTAGTATTTATTATTTTCCTAAGGCATATATGAGGGGCAGCTGGGTAGCACAACGGATAGAGCACTGGACCTGAAGTCAGGAATACCTGAGTTCAAATCCAGCCTCAGACACATATTTGCTATGTGACCAGGGGCAAGTCACTTAACCTTGTTTGCCTTAGTTTCCTCATCTGTAAAATAAACTAGAGAAGGAAATGGCAAACTACTCCAATATCTTTGCCAAGAAAACAACAAATGGGGACACAGAGTCAGACACAACTGAAATGACTGAAAGAAAGACTACATGATTCTGAATTAAATACTATTAGAGTTGAATAATTTGGATGAGGCAAAGCCTCAGACTTCAAATAATTTTTAGTTTGGGGGAGTTAGGAGATTGACAAACCTTAAAGACTCAACACCTTAATGTTTAAGGAATTCATTATTTTATCAGTATGAATAGTCCCTTCATTGACAGAACACATTTCTATATAACTTGGCAAGTGGCAAAAGAGTACAGGGAGTTCAATGGGGTAGGGAGCTCCTGGTTAGAAACTTCCTCTACCCAAGCAGCTTGGAATCTTCTCAACTTAAGAGTACTAAGAGGTTAGGTGAATTACCCAGAGTCATACATTATGCTATATACATTCTAGATCAGAGATAGAACTTGAACTCAGGTCTTCCTGGCTCAGAGGCTGCATCATTCTGGGACCCAATTGGAGTCAGGAAGAGCTAAGTTCCAGTCTTACCTCTGACACTTGCTATTGGATGATCATGGGCAAGTCCCTTAAGCTCCATAAGCTCAGTGTCTTCCTCTGAAAAATGACATCAGTGTTGCCTCTAGGAGCCTAAGATGTGGTAAGGCTCAAATGAGATAATGTATGTAAAGAGCTGTGCAAATATTAAAGGGATCTGTATGTGTATAGGTACACATATAGTAGCAATTTTTTCACACTAGTTATTATTGCAGTCTCTAAGAGTTGTGACAAAAAATATAGTACCAGAAAGAGAATAATGTGAAATCCAGCTGGAGAGGCTGTCAGAATTACCATTCTAGGATCGGTCCTTCGAAACTCCCTGAATTTAGTAAGGCTGGTCCTCAGATGCTAGGCTTATATTTTAAATTGGCAAGATCTGCCAGGGCTTTCACTCTTTTGGCATAGTCTGTGAACACCTGGAGTCACCTCCATACCATGATTAAGGTTAGAAATGGGACTAGCGTGGAGTAAAGACTCTAAGTAGAGGGGAATAACTAGCTTAAGCTCTCACTCTCCATTGCTCAAAGAAAAGCATTTCTATTGTTTTTAAGTGAAGAAATAATCAAGCAAGCTATATTATACTTCATCCCTGTTTTTCTCCAAACCATAGGAGACTGTTTAGCACTTAATTATATCTAATAGTAAAGTGAAGTATTAATTCATATGGTAGCTGTATATGTAGATGCTCTATGGATGTATTTTTGTTGAATGGTATTTCTATTTTTTTAAACCCTTACCTTCCATCTTAGAATTGATAACTATCAGTTCTAAGGCAAAAGAGTGATAAGGGATAGGAAACTGGAATTAAATGCCTTGCTTGGGATCACACAGTTAGGAAGAATCTGAGGCAGGCAAGATTTGAACCCAAGGTCTCTTGTTTCCAAGCTTAACTCTCTATCCACTGAGTCACCTAGCTGCCCAGGAGTATACAATCTAAACTAGATAACACACACACACACACACACACACACACACACACACACACACACACTGTGTAAAAATAGATACAAGATGATTTTGGAAGGTAGGCCCTAGCAGCCTGGTGATGGGGAGAAGAAGAAAGAGGAGGGAATCAGGAAAAGATTTGTGTAGAATAGGGGTTCTTCACCCTTATTTTGTGTCGTGGCTTTCTTTGACAGGTTGGTCAAACATTGCCCTTCTCAGAAAAGTGTTTGTTACCTACATTCCTAATTAAAGGAAATAATTGGTTTCAGTTGGATGTTAATGAAATTAAACACATAAATTGTTCCCATTTGAATTCACATTATGAATTACCCCAAAATCTTTCCATGGACCCCAAGTTAGGAACCCCTGGTGTCGCAAGTGGTGCTTGAACTAAGCCTTGAGGAAAGAAAGGGGCTCTAAGATACAAAAGTGAGTGAGAAGAAACAGAAGCAAGAGGTGGAAATCTGGGTGAGAATAGTAAAACCAGCTCAAATAGACTCTTTTGTACCAGAAAGAGGATAATGGGAAATCCAGCTGGAAAGGTTGTGAGGGGCCATATTGTTTTTTGTGCCATGGCCAGATTACTTGGGCCTTACTCCAACCAAAATCTAAAAATAGTGCAGGATCATATAATGACCAAAACCTCCAATTAGAGGACTTCCAGGAGAGGAGTAGAGAGAGAAAAGCTCTCAGCTGACCTCTACTGCCTCCCCAAACCAATCAGCTAGAAGGTAATTGGGTATGAGCTGTTAATTATGGTATTGCCAAGGACAGTTAAGCATGCAGCCTCCTAGCAGAGTCTATGTTTGTGACTGCCAATTTGTATGGCTTTAAGAGCAGGACAAATCTAATAACACTTCCTCCTTCCTTGGAAAAGCAATTCTGATGCAATATGGATAAAGGCTAAGTTTGGTAGGCTCTAAGCAATAACAGAAACATACTGTATGAAAGAATGATAGGGAGGGACTTATCAAGGGCATTTCAATTCCAAAGCACTTTCCACTTTGGCCGCCAAACTCTTTATACTAACCCATGTTCTAGACTGTGGGTCTGAAAGTCTCACATTTACATCCAATTCTTTATGTTGAACATTGCCGATAGCAGGGGTCGGCAACCTTTTTGGCCGTGAGAGCCATAAACGCCACATTTTTTAAAATGTCATTTCGTGAGAGCCGTACAGTGCTCACAGTGAGGTTTCTGTAACAGTGCCTGAAAAAAAAATTGACTTTATGGCTCCTGCAGAAAGAGCCATATCTGGCCCTCAAAAAAGCCAGATATGGCTTGAGAGCCATACGTTGCCGACCCCTGACCTATAGCCTTAAAGGGTATCAGCTGGAACTCAATGCCACCTGGAGCTTTCCTGTAGTCTCCCCTGCCTATCCCACTTCACAGCTCCAGTTTACTGCCATGAGATTCATTAGCATTTTGTTCTACAACATTCTCATACACTGTGTGCCTAGATAAAATGAATGAAAATGCATTTATTAAGCATTTACCATGTGCCAGACTCTGTGCTAAGTCCTGAGGATACAGGGCACCAATGCAGCACAATAGATAAAGTTCTGGGGCTGGAGTTAGGAAGATTCATCTTCTGGAGTTCAAATCTGGCCTCAGATATTTACCAGTTGTATGACCCTGGGCAAGTCATTTAACCCTGTTTGCCTCAGTTTCCTCATCTATCAAATGAGCTGGGGAATATTTTTTGGCAAACCACTCTAGTATCTTTGCTAAAAAACCATGCCAGATGGGGTTATGAAGAGTCAGATGTGACTAAAAACAACTGAAATGAAAATACATATACAAAGGAAAGAGTCTGTGCCTTTAAAGAGTTAACATTCTAATAGTGACAACTTACATAGGGGAATGGTGGCTAGGGAAGGATAAAGTTACAAGAATGGCGAGTGGCACCATATAGATTAATCAGATGAAGCATCATTTTACTGAAGCATTGGTAGTATTGACTTACTGTGCCCTGGATAAAAGATGGAAAGGGCCAGGGGAAGGGAATCATGCATTTCTGGGCCTGGCTAGATGGAGGGATCCTCACTAATCCATAGAATGTCAGAATTGTATTCATCTAGCTCATCAGGAAAAAGAGGCTTTTTCATAAGACCACTTTTTGTGATTTTTCCAAACAAATATTTTCCTTTTACTAACTTCTACTCATGTCTCTTGGTTCTCCCCTATGAAGTCATATAGAATAGATCTAATTTCTCTTCCCCATGACAGTTCTTCCAAAGGAATGAGCATTGAAACACTTTACCATCTTGGTTGCTCTCCTCTGGAAATTCTCCACATTATTGATGTCAGTTGTGTTGCCCAACAGCAGAAACTCTGCTTATGGGCTTGCATAATTGCCAGTAGGCAAGCAACCGACTAGTAATAGAATGTCATTCAATCAAGGAACAATCATTTATTTAGCATCTATGATGTGAGACAATTAAAAATTTCAAGAGGTTGGCTTCTGGGTAAGAATACCAACTTATTGATTAGGCTTGCATTAACCAATAAATTAACCAATAATTTAAATCCAATAAATGGTCACTGATCTCTCTCAATGGTCAAAGACCCCAAAGTCCCCTCTCATACTCACAGAAAATTTTAGGAGTTCATTATTCATCCCAAGATATCTCTGATTGCCAAATAGCTAGTGAGGAGATGATCCATCAAAACTCCCAACTTGTCCTCATCCACTGGTGATAGCAGGATAGTCACATCTAGGTCTCATGTCCCCCTATTTCTTGGGGGTGGGAAACTAGTCCTATTACTAGTCAAGATTGACCCTCTAATGATTCTTAATGAAAGAGTCAAGGTCTCATTTGTGCTACATGAGGCTACAGCATAAGCTGGTTCTATTTACTGAATAAGGCAGATCTCATGATTTCTCCCATAATCTTGCTTTCCTATCTATTCTACAGTGGGAGAAATTCTTTGAGTAAGACATAAAGGAACGAGTAAAGAGGCTGAGGGACTGATTTGAGTTTCTAATTCTAAATTCAAATTGATAAATAATTCAGTAAATATTTTAAAAGTCCTCTCATATATGCTAGATATTGTGTTGAGAACTGAGAATTCAAATACAAGCACAAAGAAGGGTATGTCCTGACCTTAAGAAGTTTACTATTTAATAGGGGAAGACAACAATAAGTGGAAACCAAAAAGTAGGAGGAGGGGGATAATAAAGTCCAGAGTGCATCCTGCAGAAGAATGAGATGGGCATCCTCTTTAAATGGAGGTTTGGGGAGGAATCATCCAATCAGAGGAAGAGACCATGGGGTAAAGGAGTACTTCCTATGTGTGAAATCCATGACTTGAGAGAGCTTCCAGGATGAAAAGGTTCTTGGGGCATAAGAGAAAAAACATCCAGTGTTCATTTTGGGGAGGAATAAAATCATTTTTTCTTGAGGGCAGAGATAAATTCATATTTGTCTTTGTATCCTCAACACTTAGCACACTATTTGGTACAAAGTAGGCATTTATAAATATTTGTTGATTTGAATTGAAAGTAACAAAACCAAGAACGAATGCCAGATTTTTCTAATTTCTTGTCAGTACTATAAGATTATTAACATTGGGACCTTCCCCTTTTTGTCCATGACTTCTTTTCTACATCTAATATATATTCTTGGGCAACTAGATAGTTCAGTGAATAGAGGGCTAGATCTGGAGTCAGGAAGACCTGAGTTCAAATCCAGCCTTAGACACTGTTAGTTGGCTGACCCTAGGCAAATCATTTAACCCTGTTTGCCTCAGTTTCCAGAAGAAAATGGCAAATCACTCTAGCATCTTTGAGGTTACAAAGAGCCGGATATGACTGAAAAATGAGTAGATGACAACAACAAGACTATATATATATGTATATATATAAATATATATATATTCTTATTGCTTAAAAACTACATAAATCAAAAGATTCCTGGGCAGAACATGGTCTGTAAGTCTAAGATGCTATTTTTGAACACTTTAAACTAAACACATTAAGCTCTTCATTATTCTTCTCCAAGAGCTGTACTCTCTAATTCATGCAGCTCTGAATTCACATAAGACTTGTTTTGTTTTATGCCTTCCTAGCCTTAGCTTTTCTTCTGCAGCACATTTTCTATGCCACTTGGAGCAGTTGTTTTTTGTTTTTTTTTTTTCTTTAGCAGAAACTTGCTCTCTTACACTGTCCCAAACAAACCAATTTCTCCCAAGTAAATCCCTCAGAATCACAATCTTTACTGGATCAAGTGATCCCAAAGCAGTAGAAAATGATTTCTGATACTCATTACCTAGTTGCTGAAGGACAATGCAATTATGTCAGTGATTATTCTACAGAATGGACACTGACCAATGAGAGGCCAGGAACTGGGCAGTTTTTTTGCTTCTTGCTAAACATCAGCTGAATTTAAATGTGCCTTTTACTGGGTGTCCTCTCATTTGAATTAAACTGGATTTGATTTCTACCCATCAAAATAATTAAGCTTAATGATGAGTGCATTCCAGCTGGGACCAGAAGAAAGTGAGAACGTTCTCTCAGACATTTTTGAATTATCATAACGTACATATCAAAATAGTCAAGGCCAGTCCTCTAATTGGACAGATAAAGGTCTCAGACAAAAAGAGATGAAATGACTTGTCCAAAGTCATACAGCCTTTAGTACCAAAGAGACTTGGGACTAAAACTCTGTTTCCCTGTCACTGGTGCCAGAACTGGAATGTGGGTTCCTTGAGGTCTAATACCATATTGTTGTCTTTCTTTGCATCACCAGGACTGAGCACAGTTCCTGGAACATAAGAAACACAATAAATGCTTGTTGGCTGACTTGTGGTTAGCCCACAGAGGTAAGTAGTAGCTAGCTATCTAGAGTAGAAGAAACAATTTTACTATGATCTTTTTATTAAGAATATAAAATTAAAATTAAAACATTTTAAATTCAATTAGCTTTTATTTGGGGCTGCCATGTCACACTGCTGACACATTGAGTAACTAATCCACTACACCTAAGTACACTGGATAGAAAGCTGAACCTGGAGTTAGGAAGACTTGAGTTCAAATCCAACTTCAGATACTTATTGGCTATATGACACAGCAAGTCATTTAGCATCCATCTGCCTCCGTTTTTTAATCTGAAAAATGGTGATAATAATTGTATCTACCTCCCAGAGTCATTTTGAGAAAACATATATATATAACATTTTGCAAACTTTTTAGCGCTATAAAAATTCTAGTTGTTGCTATCATCCTCCTCCTCCTCATCATCATCATCAGGAGTCAGGAAGACCTGCATACAAATTCAGCCTCATATACTTATTAGCTGTGTGATCCTGGGCAAGTCACTTAATCCGGCTTGTCTCGGTTTCTTCATCTGTAAAATGAGCTGGAGGAGGAAATGGCAAACCACTCCAGTATTTGCCCCAAAAGTCCCCAAATGAAGTCACGAAAAGTTGGACATTACTGAATGTAATTATCATAAACCCTTGATTTTTTTTTCACATAAATTGTTTTCTAGCCTCTTTCCATTCCCCACTTTTGAAATCACTTTTTTGAACTAGGTTTCATCATTTCCTGGCTATCGGCATTCATGTCTTATTCCCCTACTATAAACTCCATAAAAGCAGAGACCATTTCTTAGCTTTCAGCTATTTGTGACGAAGGTTCTTGGTCCCCGGTAGACAGGAATACACAGAGAATTCTTTTTTCAACCTTCTCTGAGACACACAAATGGCTTCTACCAGCTCTGACTTCCAGTCGAAGCCTGGGTATTACCACATGCTACAATGGAGTTCACCTTGGCTAAAGTGTCCAGAAAGATGCTAATCATCTTTTTCCTGTCACATTATGGTTTATGACGCTTGTTATTGGTCCCAGAGGATGAGGAGTCACCCTCGCGAGTTAGTCTGAGGTTTCAGTGACTTTGTTCTCTAACTTTTCTTTTTCATATGTGTCCAGATTCAAGACTGATGACAGCGGAGAACTGGCAAAAAGATGATTTAGAATTGTATGTTTATGACTATTGCTCAACTCAGAAAATGTTCATTGAGCACCCACTAAACCAAGACACTGGGCTAGGTGCTATGGGGCAGACAACACTGAAAATCATATTGAGGGGCAGCTAGGCGGTTCAGTAGAAAGAGTCAGGTCTGGAAATGGGAGGTTCTGGGTTCAAATCAGACCTCAGATACTTTCTAGCTATGTGACCCTGGGCAAGTCACTTAACCCCAGTTTCCTAGCCCTTACTGTTCTGCTTTGGAACTGACATTTAGTATCAATTCTAAGACAGAAGGCAAGGGCCATTTTTTAAAACAAAGTGTTATTGGAAGACACAGTGTCACATAGGGGAAAGTGCTATCCTCAGTTGGGAGACCTAGGTTTGAATCCTTTACTGACACTTGTATGTTTATGGAGAAAAAAACATAATCTCACTGAACTTAAGGTTCTTCATTTGAAAAATTAGATGGATAATACCTGTACTACTTACCTCGCATGATTAAAAGGAATTTGTTATTGTTGTTCAGTCATGTCCAACTCTGCACATACCCAGTTGGGGTTTTCTTGGCAAAGATACTAGAACGATTTACCATTTCCTTCTCCAGTTCATTTTATAGATGAGGAAACTGAGGGAAATAGGGTTAAGTGACTTGCCCAAGGTCACACAGCTAGTAAGTGTCTGAGGCTAGATTGAAATTCATGAATATGATTTTTCCTGATCTAAGCCCAGTACTCTATCGAGTGCACCACCTAGCTGCCTGATTATAAAGAAATAATGATTTCTAAATCTTTGAGCACAACAGTGAACTCTTATTCTTATTTCCCTATCATGAAGGACCAATCTAATACATGCCCTAAACCATGTACCCAAATACCCAATGCAAACATAATGGGAGAAAAATAAAATGCTTTGGGAACTTAGGGGCAGAGAGAAAAGCATTTCTGTCCGAGAACATTTGGGGAAGCTTCTGGACATTTTGCTTCACTTAATGCAGCCTACAGTCTCATTAATATTCTTATCTGTCATATTACATAGTTCATTCCTATTGAACTTCCAGCCTACTAAGACCTCAACGCCTCTCATAGAAACTGCTATTCCAGACACACTCAGACATAACCATCTTGTATTCATGAAGCTGCTTTTTTTGAACCAGACATAGAATTTTACCTTTAGGGGTTGATCTTTGAGGAAGTCCTAGAACTCTGGGAATGGTTTTGAAAGGCAGAGATGACAGCAAGGGCATTCTAGGTTGATGGAACAGCCTGAAGGGGGAATCAACTGTTTACTTAAGAAGGATATCCTCACTTGAAAATATATCAGGATTTGAAAATATCAAACCCGGTTCTTGAGATAGGATTCTGCATTGTATTCACTCTTGGTCAGATCACATCTCAAGTACTGCGTCCAGTTCTGGGAATCAACTGGTCACACTTTTGCTCTTTCCATATCTTTGAAGCAAATAACAATGTGTAAAATCTAATTGATGTTAAGCGATTAAGTGGAACTGGGATGATAGTCACTGGCCTTTAATAATGGGAGAAATGCAACTGATGGGCTAGAGCCAATGGCAGTAGAGAAGAAACACTTTACAAATGTCTCAGGGTCCCTAGCATGCTGAGAAACAAGGGTGGATATGGAAAAAAGGAACAGAGTACATATGATATATATAGGATCTCATCTGAATAAAATTGGGCTACATATATTTGTATAGACCCCCAAATGGTATTTTCTACTCAGGACTTTAAAAAGAAAAAGAAAAACCTCTTACCTTCTATTTTAGAACTGATACCAAGTGTTGGTTCCAAAGCAGAAGAGTGGTAAAGGCTAGGTAATTGGGGTTAAGTGACTTGCCCAAGGTCGTACAGTGAGGAAGTGCCTCAGGTCAAATTTGAACCCAGAACCTCCCCTCTCCAGACTTGACTATCCATCCACTGAGCCATCTAGCCATCCCTGTCTACTGAGGACTTTCACTTGTGGAGACCTTGTTTGTGGGATCCTATGGAAACTGGCAAAATTCTTTTAAGTTATAATGGTACATGAAGAATATCTGGTGGGTGTATATTCCTTTGCTGGATGAGATGATGATTTTGCAAAGGTTTTCATCTGTTGATTCATTGTTTAAAATAGTAATAATGATATTTCTGAATACTAATTGAGTCTCATATGAAATCTTTTTCATGGGAGCCTCTCCCATATTCAGGGCTTATTTGATCTTGTTTTGCTGTTTAATGTAACTGAATCTACTTATCCTATTAGTGGGCAAGTTTGGAATTCTATTTGGATTATCCTTGCTATGGCAGGGATCCATTGAGGGGACTATTAGGTAGCCTTTTAAATGAGAATGCAGAAGAAATGTGCCTGGACCTCTAAGGGGAATCAATCACTGCTGGTACAGGCAGAGAGGAACACTTAGAAAATGTACCCACCTCCTGCCCAGTTGGATGACCCTCTGCACTGAAGGACTTGTGGAAGAATTCTCATCCAGTACAACTGATTTCTAATCAAAGGATGATGGGACAACTTCCACCTATCCTAGGTAGATACAATGTGCCCTCAGGGACTTTATAGTTTAGTGGGCTCTATCTTTCTATGGCCAGGTTCAGAAAGAAGGGAAGTATATTTCTCGAGGGAAAGGAGTATGGATGATTATCCCTACTAATGTTACTCCTAGATGGGGCAGATGGAAAGTGGGAACTTTCCAGGGTTGACAGCAGCACTGGTAAAGGTGGTCACTCAATTGCAAAAGAAATGCTTCAAGGGCACAAGAAGGCACTGTTGAAAATAATACAATAATAGCTATATCAAGCAGCTCAGAAACAATAGCTGCAGACAGATTAGGCCAAGAGGAAGGAGTTAACTTAGACAAACATGAACCCCTGTTCCAAAGGAAAACAGATCCCTCTAAATAGAGGCAGCTTCCTAGGGGCTCTGAGCCCATCTCCATTAGCATGCTGCTATCAGAGGCAAATGGTACTGTCAACTCCCTGTCCCAGAGAACTCAATTTTGATTTCCAGATATGTGCATTACCTCAGGCAAGTCTCTTAAACTCTATGGGTCTCAATCTACAACTATACTAGGGGTTTAGAAAGGAAGGTCTGGAAGGTCCTTGGCAGCTCTGACATTCTTTAATTCTTAGAAGTCACACTGAAAAAGGGGCTGTATAGTTTTGAAGATGAGTTATTTGTACTGTTGGCCATGGAGTTGCATGCATTCAGCCTGAAACTTTAATTGCTGTCATCCATTATATCCCCAAAGAGGAAAAAGCCTGAACATAGAGACAAAGGAATAAATATTCGTTGGGAAGAGGGGATTTGAAGGACTACATCTATCTTCTGTCCTTTAAATTGTAGGATGTGTCTACACATTTAACGGCACTCTAGCATCAATATCCTTAGATTCATAATCAATATTTTGGATTGATCTAGTCACATTAGTATGTATATTAAGGCAAAATCATAAAACTGAGTTGGTCTAAACTAATATGCAGGCATCTCACTCTACTATCCCACTCAGAGTGCTTCTGATGTTATCACCTTAAAAAATAGATCATTTGGCAACTAAATTCACTTGCTTAGTGAATTTAAAAGTAAATTTAGTGAACTAAAAGCTCGTCTTAAGAAAAATTATATCACAGAGGACAAGATAGCTCTGTTCAAATGTTTGGGGGAAGGGTTGTCCTAGGGAAGAGAGATTAGATCTATTCTGCTCAGCTTCAGAAGAGCACAACCAAGAGCAGTAGATGAAAGAGTCAAACTTAGGCTTGATTTCTATCCTTTCCCCTTCCACCTTGTGCTTACTCTGAGAACTATAATCAAACCAATACTGCCATTGCTTCTCATTTCTGTCCTTTTCTGAAGAGGATCAGTGACATCATGGGGTGATGTCTTGACTTCAGCATAAATTGGATTTAAGTGAGGTAGTGTTTGGCAAATCCATCAGCCTCACTCTGTCTCTCAGAGCTTCATCGAAGTCCGACAGCAAGACAAAAGTCAGGATGACTGGCAATGGCCAGGGAAGCAGTGGGTGATTTTGGAGGAGAACTAGTTCCTGTGTTGTGAGCCCTTTTCAGAGCTGCTCATCCACCTTTGAGTTCCACCTGTGTAACATGGAAATGGCAGGGTGGAATTCCTGCAAGATAAAGGGTCAAGCCTCACCCAGAATTCCAGGGGACCCCCCACCCCGGAGAACTCTAGGTGAGGGGCAGTTTAAGACAGTTAAGGGCAGTTGGTTCCTGGGGGTTGAGGTGAGCAGATCACTCTCTGCTTGCTGATCCCAGTTATTGATTGCATTGGAGGCCTTGTAGCAAAAGCCATTTTTGGTTCTTCTCTGCAGTTTGCCTGTTTAGCAGAATTAGACCTTTCCTGCAATAGCATTATTGTTACCATTTAGTTATCTTAGATATGAGAAGTGATAATTATAGGCTTTGAGGGCAAGCTAGTAATAAAGATTACCTCTCCCTCCTGGGGAGAGGGGCTGTTTCTACTTAACAGTTCAGGGCTTCCCAGATCTTATCCTAATCCTAGAAACCCCTCCCTTCCTTCCCTTTCTCATTTTTTTTTTATCAATAAACCTTCATCCCTTGGGAGCAGAGACTGTCTATTATTTTGGGAATACTCACATCCATCTTCAGCTAAGATTCCTTCAGCTGTCCAGCCCATACAAGTCAGATTCATCTATCCCTGATAACTAGAAGACATCAAGCTTCTTCTGCTATCCCTTAGTCAAACCTGTGGGGAAAATAAGTTGAGAAAAGAAAACATCATTAGAGAATTGCCTTGCTTAGCCTTGCCAGAAGACATCAGTCCAATGACCATTTCCAAATGATTTCTAACTGCTTGTTGGGAGGGGGGAGAAGGGAGCACTGAGCTAAATTGTGCCCCTCCCTTTTCACTCAAGCCTGTCAGTGGGGAAGGAGTGAATCTAGCAAGTTACTGAACACTGGCATATCTTCAGCTTCCCAAATAACTCTGTCAAAATCAATATAATATCTTTCACTCAACTCTCACCTGTGGCTTCTACGTAGCATGCACAGCATCCCAGTAAAACCCTCTCAGCAGATGAGCTAACCCAGCTTGAGGACAATGGAAAGGCCTTGAACTTTGGGTGAGGTAGGGAGAAATGTCTGCCTCACGCATGTGAAGACTTCGCCTGGTGGAATGGGCAGGTAAAAACAATTTGTTTCAAGTTATGGAGGAGACTGAAGCATTTGCTGTAGAACACTAAGAGCTTGGTCAGAAATCAAAGGTACCAAGGTCATCCACTGCAACCTGGGCCATCCCCAGTCATCCTGACTTTTGCATTGCCTCAGGACTTTGAAGAAACTCTGGAAGAGAGAAGAAGGCTCATGACTGTGCAACTCTGCCTCACTTAAATTCAATTCATGTACCAATCAAGTTATCACTCCATGATGTCATTGGTTTTCTTTGAAATGAATGACAAACAACTAGCTGTATGACCCTGAGTAGGTATTTTAACCTCTATGCCAAAGATACCTCCCCAAGATTTTATGACTGAGAGTTATCATCTCTCTGGTGGAGGGAGTTCCCAAGGTCAACAAAAAATATGCACCCCTTGCATGTTTAAATATATAATTAGCATGATGGGGAAGTAAAAGCTCAGTTCTAGGCATCACCAGATCTGGGTTCTAGTACCACCTCTGGCACTAAACTATCCAGGCAATTTGGGTTAATTTCCCCTTCTCTTATATTTTAGTTTCCTTGTCCATAAAATTTGAGGGAGGAGGTGAAATAGATGAACATGGAGGTCCCATTCAGCTCTTGATATCCCATGACTCTATAACAAACATGTGATTTCCAAAAATCAATGTTCTTCAGAAGTTCCAGGAGACTTTAGTGCTAGCAATATTTTTCCTCTAAAATACTAGATATGAAACTATATGTTTAAAATATTTATTACATATAGCTTTTTTTAAAACCCTCATCATCCGTCTTAGGATCAATACTATGTATTGGCTCCAAGGCAGAAGGGTGGTTAAGGGCTAAGTAATGGGGGTTAAGTGACTTGCCCAGCTAGGAAGTGTCTGAGGCCAGATTTGTCTCTATGCCTGGCTCTCAGTCCACTGAGCACCTACCTAGCTCCCCTCTACAGATGGCTTTTTAGAGGGAAGGAAAGGGAATAAGGATTTATATAGTACCTACTATGTGCCTGGAATTGTACAAAGCATTTTTACTAACATAATTTCATTTGAAATTCACAATTACCCTGATAAGTAGGGGCTAATAATATCTCCATTTTATAATTGAGACAAACAGAAGTGAAGTGATTTATCCAGGGTCACAAAGCTAGTAAAAGCCTAAGGCTAGGTTTGCACTCAGGTCTTTCTGATTCTAGTCCCAATCCTCTAGACACAGTTGAATTAGCTCCCAGATTTTCCTAACCACTCCGCCTCAACCCCTTTACTTCTTCCTCTTAGGATCCTCAGATTTGAATTTTGGTCTTCTATCATTATATTTTAAACCCTGAAGTGTTTCATGACCAAAAGAATTTAGGATCTGCTGTTACAGCAGATTAAAACAAGTTGTACTGTTCAGGGGTCCCAATTTGTCCCTTTTCAGATTGAGATACTGACCTCAAGAGAGAAAATTCTTTGTCCAAGACCACAAAGGAATTCAGCGGCAAAGCTGGAATATGAATTCTAGTTTTCCAATTCTTTTTCTACTCCACCTCCCTTTCTTCTCCCTGGAGGCTGTAGAAGGCTAGGGCTGAGAAATGTTGGCTAGAAAACTAAAGGGGAGAGCTTATGCCAGCAGAAGGCCCTGGCTCCCCATAATTCTGCCTTCGTTTCTATGTAGTGGAATTGATATACTGAAGAGACATATTTCCAAACCCCTCAAAATACACATTGTGCTTAACTATAAGAAGATCCGGACTAGAAGAAAGAAGGGATCATTTTTAAAAACTGAGCAATGAGAAATGAATCCTTAGTGTATTCATGGATTGTTTCCATAAACAAGGAATCAATCAACCATTTACCAAACTGACAAAACAGGCAAGCAGTCTCTGGGACTTCAGACAAGCAAATTCAAAGGTCACTGATTAAAAAACAGAGTTATTCCTATCTTTCTTATATTCCAGTGTCATACCTGAGGCTAAATGCAGGCATTATGACTCTATTTTGTATTTCAAAGAATCCTATGTGTGCTGCCTTATATATACCAAGAACCTGTCTAAGTTGAACAATTTATTTATTGAAAGGGATAGAAAAAGGGACATGGTATGAATTAGAGAAAAAGCAGTTTGGAAAAACAAACCACTTGAGAGAACAAGCAGGCCCTTAAATAAAAGTGCTTGAGAAGACATGGAGAGTTCTAAGAGAAGCAGAGTGAAAGCAGGCTACTCAGAGCCAATATTTGGTGGAGATGGCAGTAGGCACATTGTTTACTAATTTGAATATGATTCTTTTCAGAACTTTGGAGTACGTTGCTGGAAAATGACATTAAAGAATTATTTGGGAATCATTGAATAATAGCCATTTGTGTCATATCTGATAGAAAGGTGGAATTGGGGGTTTCTCAATCTAAGCTAGAGATGGGGCACTAGGCATGAGATGAGATACTGAAATGAGGCATTAGATACAAAATCTGAAGCCAGATCAAGTCAGGAAACAAGGAGCCAAGTTCAGGAGAGAGATCAGAGATACATGAGAGAAGCTGGTAAGGGAATCTTCTTCCACAAGCCAAGATAGCCCAAGATAAAACATAGACTACTTATGCCACCAGAGCTGAAATGCTCTCAAAAGCTGGCTAGCCCAATAGAAGCTGTTGAGAGGGATGGAGGTGGGAGCTGATCAAATATGGAGGAAAGCTCTACTATATGAAAGACTTGATCATAAGAAAAGAGAATGTTTGGCTGTGGGGCAAGAGCAGATTGGGAAGAGGTTGCCTTGTTCTCTATCATATACAACTTAAAAAAGAGAAAACTTAAATGACTTTCACATGTTAGCATTTAGTCTTTAAGGCTCAAAGGAGCAAAACCTTCAAAGTCTCTAGAAGACAAAATTTTAATAGCTTTATAGATTTAAGAATTAGGGAGGGTGCTGCTGGGTAGCTCAGTGGATTGAGAGCCAGGCCTAGAGACGGGAGGTCCTAGGTTCAAATCTGGCCTCAGACACTTCCCAGCTGTGTGATCTTGGACAAGTCACTTGACCCCCATTGCCTAGCCCTTACCACTCTTCTGCCTTGGAGCCAATACACAGTATTGACTCCAAGATGGTAAGGGTTTAAAAAAAAAAAGAATTAGGGAGAACTGATTATCGTTGAAAGTATAAATCCTGCCTCTCTTACCAGCCATGTGGACTTGGATAAATCACTTAAACTCTTTAAAATGTCATTTCTTCATCTATAAAATGGAGACAATAAAAGCGCCTATCTGATGCAGTTACCGTAAAGATCAAATGAGATAATATATGCAAAGTACTTCACAAAATTTAAGGCAACTATCATTAGAAGCCATTTTTAGTCTTCCTCAGTTTTTTATCATGTGAAAATATGAATATGTCATCATCTAAATCACTGCTAAAAATATTACATAGCAAGGAACAAGGATGTGTTCCTGAGTCACTCTACTAGAGATTTCTTACAAGTTCACCTCAACCCATTAATAATTACTCTATGGGTATAGCCATTCTAGTACTTCAGGTCCTGTTTTATCACCCAATCCCTTCATCCTGTCTACACAAAAAGCCCGGGAAATTTGGTCAAATATTTTCCCCATTACATTTTTTGTGGAATTCCCCTTTTCTACCAGTTTAATTGCCCTATAATGAAAAGAAATAAAGTTAGTCTAGTACAATCTGTTCTCTATAATATTGCATTTTCTGTTAGTGATTGCTACTTCTCTTTCTAGATGTTCATAATAATCCCATTAATAATATATGCATATATATGAACTATATCGTATTTCCTGCTTTCTTGGAGAGGGGGGAGACAGAGAGAAAGAATATGTAATTTGGAAAAAAATTAAAAGTCAATAATAATTATCTATTCTAGAATTTTGACAGGAATGGAAGATAACCTTGCTAGCCTATAGTTAATAGAATCTACCTTTTTTGGAAACCAAGACGTGTCCTGTTCCAGTACTATAAGACCTAGTTTTAGCACAGTGCTGATACATAGAAGAACTAAATAAATGTTATTTATCACCATCACTATTATTCTAGAAAGCCAAGTATTATGAATAAATCATAGGACTTGGAGTTGATAAGACTTGATTTGCAATCCTGTCTTGTATATTTTCTGTGTGATCTTGTGCATGTCATTTGACTTCTCTCATTAGTTTACTAATTTATTATAAATGGAGACATCATTGAACACAATGGAAACAACTGAACAACAACAGCATTATTGTGCAGGTTACATGAGAAGAATGGACAGAACCAAAAGAAAAGTTCTGCCTATTTTTCTATTGTCCATTATCATTGCACCATTTTCTTCCTGTTCATTCATTACAGCTATGTGCAACTCTTTGCAAATTTGGGGGGCTTTTCTTGGCAAAGATATTGGAACTATTTACATTTATTTCTCTACTTCATCCTACAGATGAGGAACTGAGGCAATTAAGATTAAATGACTTGGCCAGGGTCACACAGCTATTAAGTGTCTGAGGTCAGATTTGAAATTCTTTGGAGGAAGAGGGAATAGAGGTGAGAAGACCTTTTAGGAAGCTTTTATAGAACTCCAGTTTGGTGGTAATGAAGAGCTATCAGGTCCAGGGTGATGGCAATAGCATTAGAGAATGCAACACCCAATGTTGCTGAGATAAAATGAAAAGAACTTGCTAACTGGTTGATTATTCCTTAACCCAAAGATGACAATAAGTTTTGAAGACAGGAAACTGGATGAATGGTTGTGCCACTGATAGAAATAGTAAGTTCAGAAGGAAGTAGAGGTTTAGGTGAAAAGATAAGCCCAGTTTGGGGCCTTTTCAGTTTCAGGTGCTGATGGTCAGCAGAGATAACAATTTCAGGCTTGTCTGCATAAATAAAAAAGTTGGGAGGCAGGAAAGGAAAGGAAAAGGGAGAGGAGCAAAGAAAGAGAGAAGAGGGAAAAAAGAGAAGAGAAAAGGAAAGAGGGGAGGAAATGGAGTGGAAGGAAAGGAGAGAAGGGGGAGAGAGAAGAAAAGAGAGATCCTGGGGAGAGAGTAGGAGACTGCAAATAGGAGAGAGAGAGAGA
>NC_058131.1:604122814-604183001 GCF_016433145.1 Gracilinanus agilis | reverse complement strand
GAGAGAGAGAGAGAGAGAGAGAGAGAGAGAGAGAGAGAGAGAACGAACTTTAGATGGCACAAAATATTAAAGATAGAGGTGAAGATTAAAAGGTAGAAGGATAACCAAAATTAGTCATATGCCATTTTTAAAGCTAAGGAGAAAGAGATTATCCCAAAGGAAAGTATGATCTCCAATATCAAATGGTTCAAGGGGATCAAAGAGGATAAAGACTGAAAAAAAGGCCACTGGGTTTGGAGATTATTGGTGGTTTTCAAGAGGGAAGAGTGAAAGGAAAGGGTTGAAAGACAGAATAAAAACTAGAGCCAGAGTGGATTGAGACAACTTTTTTTTTACCTAGTTTTCTATAAAGTGACAAAACTTTCAAATAAATAAGAGATGGCCCCTTAGTGACTATGCAAATTAGCATGCTACTATTCCCTATGTAAACTCAGTTTGTAGCTAAAACCAACTAGTTAAGTTCATGCAATTTTAAAAGATAAGAGTTCTTTCCTATTCTCTTTTCAGTTTTTTCTGTCCCATCTTTATGGGACATCTAAATGTGGTTACAGACCAAACTTGAATTCCTTTCATTTAAATAAGATAGGGAAGGATGGAGCTCCAGATGATGTGAGTTGATTTGTCCAAAAGCATATGCCAAATTGATATTTTAGGATCCCCATACACAGCTGACTGCTATACCTTCCAAATTCTTCATCTCTTCTTACTGTACAGTTTGACCCAAAAGACATGTTAGGGCAAAAGCTCTGTATGAAGCAGTGACCCATTCCATCCTGCAAGTTATTTCCTTCCTGTGCTATTCGAAGATGAACCAATGGGATAGAGTTTAAGAATTGCAGAATTTGAGAACAAATTCAGCTGGATTCACTGATTATTCTATTCCAAGATCAGACTACTGAAAGATAAGAAGCATTTGTCTAGTGTTATCATCACACCTCCACCAGGATATTCCTTCAGTACACAAAACTAAACATGTCCCATCTCTTTTGTAGAGGCTATCTCAGTCTCATTTTCAGATAGTCTTTTTTTCTTTGGTTGTCAAGGACATCTGGGGACTTTTTTTTAAAATGAACTTTTATTGATTTTTTTGATTTACAATGCCCATATTTTCCCCTCTACCTTCTGTTTCTCAAAGATTCTTTTTAATACATTTTTAAAAATATTTATTACCAATTACATGTAATAACAAATTTCTACACAAGTTTTCCTAAAGTTAAATGATAGAACTAATCTCTTTCCCTCCCTCCCTCCCTCCCTCCTCTTCCCTCTCCCAGTGCTGGTAGGCAATTTGATCTGGGTTATGCATGTATTATTATGTAAAACACATTTCCATAGTGTTCATTTTTGTGAGCAATCTTATAAAACCAAAACCCCAAAACACAAACCCAAATAAACAATTGAAAAATAATATGTTTTGATCTACATTCTGACTCCAACAGTTCTTCTCTGGAGAATGGGTAGCATTCTTTGTCATATGTCCTTTAGAATCGTCCTGGATCATTGTGTAATACTTATTTTTTAAAAGACAAAGAATGGAAAAAATTGGCAAGGTCAATCAACAAATAGAAGAATTCTGACATTAAATTAAATGTTCCATCGAGTTGCTTGCCCTTTGGAGTTGGGCAGGGGAAGGAGTAAATGTGAAGGAAATAGAAAGAAGTAACTATTTAATTCCATATCTGCTCTAACACTTGATGACTTCACTCATGGCTGATGTTCTCAGTCCAACAAAATAGGCCAGTGTTAGAGGCATTTACCCAGCTTATTGGATAGTGTAAATCTACTCTTAAGTCTATCTATAATGTTTAGAGTGAATGTCAGTTTCCCTATCTGTGAAACAAAGCCAATTTCCCTCAACCCAGTTTCCGAGGATGAGGTGACAACTGCACAGTGAATATATGAAAATTTTTCCTAGAGTTGAACCTAGTTAAGAGCCAAGTGCTGTTCAGTAATTATTACTCTTCCCCTGGGCTAGAGGAAGCATTGTGTAATGTTTGGGATTTTTTTTTTGCAGGAATAGAAGGATGTTACCAGTCAGAATAAAACCAGATGAGGAGATCCCCTCACAATGGAAGAACCAACCCCAGTGCCTGTGCCTGTCGATGTGGACAAAGGATTGGCATTGGCGTGTTTTGTCTTCCTTTGTTTCTTCCTCATTGTAATGATTATTCGATGTGCCAAAGTCATCATGGACCCGTATAGTGCCATCCCCACGTCTACCTGGGAAGAGCAGCATCTGGATGACTGAAAGCACCACCCTGGGGCCTCAGACCAAAGGTCTCCTCTTTCCAAAAAAAAGCCATGAGAGAGTTCCAGCTCTTCACAAGTCGTTGCCAAGTGATAGTTCTTTGAGCACAAAAAGGAATGCAAACCTTTGCAAATGGCTGCTTATAAGATGGAGAGTCCTGGATTGGACCAAATGTAGAAGCAAGAATGGTTACTTAAAAATATTTTTTCCCCATGTACCTCTTAGCAAGTGAGTAGGCTAAAGGAGCATTTATGTGGACCAATAAATGTTTTGTATTTATTTGCAGGCTGCACTTAGAGATCTTATGAATCCCTTTGTTAGACATGGGGATGATGTTTCTCTCAATGCTGGAGTAGAGGGAAGTAGATTATTCAGTCATTTGAGGTTACAATATGCCATTTAGGCTTTGACTGGCAGCATTGCCTCTGGAAACTAGTTTCTTTTTCTCAGAATTTGGGGATGAGGACTCAGCCCCTCCCTGACAACGGACAGGAAATATCACAGCTGAATGATAATTGAGGGACAATGATAATCAAGGCTTTCTTCGGGCAGTGATTTTAGGCTTTTGGAGGGACAGTGGTTTACTGAAAGGAGCACAAATCTGAGAGATTTAGGTTCCCATCTTGGTTCTGCCAGTCATTCACTGTGTGACCTTAGGCAAGTCACTTCAGTTTCTGGTGCCTCCGTTTCCTCATCTGTAAAATGGGGACAATAAACCTTGCCCTTTTACACCTCTTAAGGATATGAAGATAAAATTAAATCATCAACGTAAAAATGTTTTAAAATTAAAGGCAGTACAGTGGAGCTAGGGATATGCCAAGAGTAATTGTGCTCAGGTCTGCCCCTCCATCCACAAGAATGGACTCTCCCTTCCTCACCTATATAATATAGGGACATCCAGGAGTCTGGACTGATTGGAAGGGAGGTGTTTATCAAGAGCCTTCCCTTGAGCTTTCTTCTATCATCGCTTTCAAAAGGACTTTATCAGCCATGACCACTCCTCCCTGATTGAGAACTAGAAAGGATCTCAGAGGTTATCAGGTCCAAATCTCTCATTTTACAGATGAAGAAACTGAGGCACAGAGAAATTAAGTAAATTGCCCACAGTCACACAGCTAGTTAAGTGTCTATGACCCCAGCCTATTCAGTGGGACTGGCCTATGGGTCAGCAGGTACACTTACAGCCACTTCTGGGTCTTGGACCTATTTGTGCAGTTGTAACTGTCATTCTAATGATCCATAGTATTAGCAAAATTGTTTTTTTTTATTTTGGAGCAAGCCAAAATATACAACTCTTCTGGGCACCCTTCCTTTAACCAGGAGGGGTCACAGCTTTCATCTTCTTCATCTCTGTTCACTCACAACTGTAGAGCTCATCTGAAGCAGAAGATCATAACATTATAGGCTCATAGCTTCTCACCTGCTTGAAAAGGTACATTCTAGCACCCTAGCTTTTATAAGCCAATTTGGGGATCTGGGTTCAAGGGGAAGCAGCCTCCCAGAGCACCATCACCACTTGGTGACAGCTGCCAATAGCTGACTAGGTGCCCAGCTGTATACACAGTGGTTCTAGGGCGCACATCTGGCCATTCACCCACCCACTGTGGGAAGCACAAACAAACTGAAGGCAGTCAACCAAGCTGCAAAGTCCCAGGGAATGTTCCAGATTTGACCTTTCATATAAGGAAAGAGGAGGTCTCGAGAAGGGGAGACCTCCTCGGCCACTGAAAAAGTACTTTATCTAGCCAATGCAGCAGCCTTCAAGTTTGCATTCTACCTCGGAGAAATAAAGCACCTTCTAAGAAAAAAGGCCCATTTTTGTGAATTTGTATTGTAAATAAATATCTTCTCATGATTAGTGGAGAGGAGAACCCTTGGGGTTCATCTTCCCACCACATGCAGTTCTGGATGATTGTAAGATGAATTTCTCCTGCAGCTTTTCTAACTGGGATCCATTTGGGAGTTTTATAGAGAGATGGAAGCTGGAAATTGGGTACTAAATCCTATCCCTGTGTGCTCCAGGAAAGAGGAAACACCTGCCAAGTTCTTGGCTGGGTAGCCTTTCTGCTGGGAAAGGCTGGCTTAATTATTATTCCATTCTGTTCCTGATTCCCTTGCCATGGTGATCCGTGTACAAAAGTGCAGTAAATAATAACAAAGAAAAAAGAAACAAATGCAGGTAGGGATTCTGAGACCTGTCTCATTTCCCCTCACTGGAACTAGGGCTTCTAGCCTTCTAACTGGACATCTTGGATAATTCCACTGGCCAAATACTTCACAGCATTGCTAGATTTGACAGTGATGTCTCAGTGCCTAGAGATCTTTTAAAGAAAGGAGAAAGAGTACTTCTGTTTTGTCATGGGGCTAGAGCATAGAAATCAGAGGCAGAAACCTGGATTCAAGCACGAGCTCCCTCAATAGCATTCTGTGGGATTGAGAGCAACTTGCTTAATTTCACTGTTCCCGAGTTAAAAAAATAAATAAATCTCTGCCCTCCACTATCTCACATGCTATTGGGGGGATTAATGAAATAGCTGTCGCCAATTCAGTAAAATTCAGTGAAAGAAGTCCTCTAAAGAAAGTCTAATTACTAAAAATCTACTATGAATTGTTAATTTGAAAAGAAGAGACATACCAGTGGGCTGTAGTCAAGCATTTCCCATGGGCACAATCGAAGTCCTAACCAATGAGAATAAAACGAGCTTCTTGGGAGTCGGTACGACCTCTGTGCTAGGGACATGACGGAGCAGAGGCATGGGCATAAGCATCCTAGCGTTGGGCAGGTCCTAGTCCTGAGGAGAGTAGGAAATTGATGAAAGGTGAGGTTGCAGGACCAGAAGCCTACAACGACTCCTCCACCTGCTGGCCATTGCCTGAAACTCTACCATTACATCCCAATCTTTTTAGATAAAGGCTTTGAGCCCTGAAAGTACAGATTCCCCAGGGCAGTGTTATTATGACCAGAAGAGTGTTTGGAGCCTGAGGGGAGTTGGGGAGAAGGTTTCCCAAAGTGGAAGGGAGAGTATAGAACAGGGACATTGGAGACACCAAAGATGAGCAGAGTTTAGAATTTTACCTCCCAGCTAGAGTATTTGGTAAGTCTCCAAAAGAGGGATTTCTATAAAGCAAGATATCTCTGTGGGTGAAGTAAATTGGAGAGGAGCAGAATTCTGTTTGGAAGATCAACATGGAAACTTCTTTAACAACGTTTAAACTTATGGCATTGTATTGCTATTAAATGGTACTTTCTTGCTTTAAAGACAGAACGAACCTCTCTTTTTCCTAAAGATTGTGCTCTACATGAGTGAATTTTCATTGATTAAAACAAAGTTGACACTTTCATCTCTGTCTATACTTTCCCTACAGACTTCTCTCACATTAAGCTCTTTCCTAATGGGGGAATGAATCTGATTTTCAAGCAGAGAAGTGTGTTTTGCCTTCTGTTATCCTGACCCAAGTCTTCCTCCAGTTCCTCCTTTCCCAAAATCCACCAAGGCAAACAGGTTACTCATGTAAGAACAGGAAAATTAAGAAGAAAAATAAAAAGTTCTTCCTTCTCTGCTTCTGATGTTTGACCATGATGCTCATTCACCCATATCCAACAGAGATACATTTTCTACGAATCAATGGACCGCTAGCCTACCTCACAGGGTTGTTGTGGGGAAAGCACATTGTAAACCTTGAAACGTGATGCCAATTGTGAGCTGTTGTTTTTTGCTGTTATTTTCAGTGCATGTAGCAAGTGCCTCTGCTGAGTTGTCATTTTAGTTTTCAATAGTTATTCTGTTCCAGAAAGAGATGCACTCTGAATAACACATTTAAATGAATAATAGATGTACCATCTGATAATAAAATTAACCATTTAAATTGGAAAAAACTGTGTTCTGTCGATCCCCAGCCCTAACCCTAATTTTCTGACACTCCTCCTCAATTGAGTTCTGACATTGATTCCTCAAAAGCTTAATTCAATTTAACATACACTTTTGGAGAGTTTATGAGGAGCCATGCATTGTGCTAAGTAGGTTCTGGGGATATAAAGAAAAAAAAAGTCAACCAATCCCTGTAATGTATGCATGTATCCATATATTTGCATATGATCTATATGTGTATATATTATAGGCATAATATAAAGGCATTGAAATAATATGTATTCTATAACAATACAAAATATTATGTGTGCACATAGATATCTATATATGTTATAATATACATATGCACATATTTGTATATATATTTGCACAGACATCTGTATACTGGTATATACACACTTGTATATAGTCTATATGTGTATACATATATATATTATATGTGCATATGTATAGCATATATAGGCATTATTATGTATTCTTTAACAATACAAAATATTATATGTGTGTGTACATATACACACATGTACACAATATTGAAATACTTGTCCCCTCGCAAATACAGTGGGGGTCTCCCAGGTTCCAAGCAGGCACTTGGGTCCTCTGCCTGTGCAAACTAGTACACAGCCCTCGAAAGTCAAAGTGTGCCAATTCACATGTGAAGCCCCAGCCATATCAGCCTTCCCTAGCACCTTGGGACTCTGTTTAGAATCTAGAAGAATAGATAAACTTCAAACAATAGCTCATAATCTTATTGGATTATGCCTACGCCCACTTGGATCCCCAATGTCATTCCCCTTCTCAGCAAATTCCCCCCAAACCCACCCATTTTACCTAAAGGATAAAAAGATTTATTGTAATGAAAACACAAAGGTTACATCAAGCTTGAAAGGGGCAGCAGAGCACAGTTGATCATGAAAAAGCTAAATTTTCAGTTCCCCAGCACTTTCTTTAGCGTTCTGAGCCCTGCTTTTACCGTAGGAACAGATGTGGTAAAGCCTCCTTTAAGAAGCTTTCTGAGACTTGAAGTCAGAAATGAGGAGGGGAAACTACTTCAGCCTGATCACCTCCCACCTCCCACCTCCCATGTCTTGATGCATGACCAAAGTCAATCATTGATCCCTGTGCCTAGAGAAAGTGCACTCCATTCCCGGCCACTTGCTTGGTACCTTCATGAACTGGCTCCAAAAAATTCCTCTCCTCTCCCTACAGCCAATAATCTCAGTTTCTCACAACTATCGGCTGTACCCTTGATTACCCAGAAGGGTTAATATCACAAAGTTCTGCATAAGCCATTGCAAAGATCTTGTCGTGAAGCATGATCTACTCTAATTCTGACCACTGTCCTCCCTGGGACTACTAGGCTCTTTTCTTCCTTCTCTCTTTGGTGCCAGAAATAAGTAGCATCTTTAACTTTGGAGATTCTCTGCCTTCCATTGACCCAGTCATAGGACTATCTGATAGCCAGAGAATTTTTCTCCCTTCCTTCATGAAATTTTAATGAACAACCAGGAACTGCTGACTCAGAGGATGCCAGGTCTTTAACATACTTATAAATCATGAACTCTAATTCCTTCACTTAAATTAGAAAACTGAGTGTCAGAATTTTGACTGCTTAGAGTCACACAGTTAATGGAAGAGATGAGACAAACACACATCCCAATTTTCCCAGGTCATTTTTCAATTTTGCCATGATGCTTCTCTTGGTTTTCCAAGGACTTATTTTTTAAATAACCATTTGACAATCTCCCTTTTCAGAAATTCCACCCCTGTCAAATATGTATCAACACTGCCTATTTGCACAATTTCAGTAGCTTTGAATTATGCAAAATATGGCCAAATTATGAGTCTGTTGCTTTAGTTGAGAAGAAAATCTTACACATTAAAACCAAAGAGAAGCTAATTGAATAAGGAACCATTTACTAGGCAATCTATGTATTTGTGGGCCTGACAGTGGGTAAGGGAAAGACTAATGACTAACCTAGACTGATTCTGCTTTGCCTCCCATGTCCCATCAAAACTTACAAAGAATTAAGATGGTTTTCTTAGCTACATTAAACTCTCTAGTCTCGTTTACTATCTCATATGTCTAAGCTCCCTAATGAAATGGCCATTTCCTGAGTTCTTTCCAATTTCCTGAAATATTGAAGTTTGTTTATGTTTGTATTATGTTCCTCCTAAGACTTTTCTATGCCCCAAATCTCCAGTATCTTCAATTGTTCCTCATAGAACAACATAACCTAGAAGTCCTTTACCATATTGGTTGTCTTGCTCTGGTTATAGCATGGTGTCATAAAAAATAACATTAGATTGGCAGTCAGAGAACTTGGGTTCAGATCATGTTTCCTCTACTTTTTACTTCTGTGACCTTGGGCAAGTCACTTAACCTCATTTGGTCTCAAGTTACCTCATCTGTAAAAAAATACCCTTGAACTCTAAATCTTATGTCTTCCAGTCTATCCTTTGTCAAATTACTGCCCAGATCTGGAGTATTGTGATCTGACCAGAGTAGATCGCAAAGAGATCTGCCCTTTTCTATATATTATGTCTCTCTTAATACAGTCTAAGATTGCATTAGCTATTTTGACTGCTACACCACACTGAGGTCCACTTAACAAAAAACCAACCTTGTTTTTTCAGATAAATTTTCTAACCAAGTATACTCCATTTTTATCCTTTTGAAGTTGATTTTTTTGACCCCAGGTACAAGAATTTACATTTAATGTTATTAGCTTTATTATCATATTTGACCCAACAATCTAATCAAGATATTTCTGGATCCTGACTATGTTATCCAAAGTTTTAGTTATCTTTCCCTTGTTTATGGTATTTATATCTTTATATAAGTTACTTACACAAAAATTTAAATATTAAAGGCTCAAGAATTGACTGCTGGAGTACTTCTCTAGGGATATTGAGCCATTGATGATGACTCCATGTAACTGTATTATCATGGAGCCCATATTTTTCCACCTTTTCTACAAGAACATCATGAGAAACATTATCAAATTCTTAGCTAAAATCTAGGTAAACTAGATCTATAGTATCTATGCCCTGATTTACTAGTCTAGCAATCCAATTTAAAAAAGAAATGAAGTTGATTTGGCATAGACTCTTGATGAAGATATGCTGACTCTTTGTTGATTAGTTTCCTTTCCTAAATTTTCATTAATCATTCTTTTAATAATATGTTCCATAATCTTTGTAGGGGGCAAAATCAAGCTTATTGAACTACAGTTTTTAGATTTCCCTCTTCCTTTTTTAAAGAATTAAGGCAAAACTTGTTCTCCAGTCCTGTGGACCCTTCTCATTTTCACACACTAAAAAACAGTCATAATTTCCTAAATTTTTCCCTGTATTCTTCACCTTATTCTCTCCCAGAAAGCTAACCAATTCAACAATTTTTTTTCCAAAAAGAAAAGGAAGAAGAGAAAAAAATCAATAAAAGACAAAAATAAAAAAATGTTAAATCCTTTTAATATATTTAATGTTTTAGAACTCCACAAAGGAGAAGGAAGAGGTTTCTTTGGGATCAAATAGGTGTTCTTTTTTTAAGAAAATAATTTTACAACATTCATTTTTATTGTTTTGTAGTTCTTTCAGTTTTCATTTTTGTAAACAATGAGTGTGTATTACTTCACTTTGCATCAATTTGTTAGTTTTTCCTTGCTTCTCTGTATTCATCATAATCATAATTTCAGACAGCAGAGTGATACTCCATTCCATTCATGTAGCACAATTTGTTTAGCTGTTTCCCAATAGATGAGTATCTGTTCTGTTTCTTTCAGTCATCAATAATTCAACAACTATTTCTGCCAGTTTTTTTTCTTTTTCTTCAGTATCATGGAATGTAGTTTAGCTGGGCTTTGATGACCTGAACTCTTATCTCTCTTTTTGACTTGGTTGTCTACTAGAGGTTTATCATTTTCATTTTGTCTATGTTAAGAGGGAAAAAGAAAAAACATGAAATAAAAGTTGGATATTCCTGCCTTCTCTTCATTATTTCTTATCATCCTCTTAACAACTACAAAGAGATCTTTTATCCTTATCTCTTATAAAAAGATCCTTTTGTTACCCGTTGTGTTTATCAGACATATCTTTCTATAATATTTTTGACTATTCTTAGAGTACTATTTCATGGTTTTATATTTTATGTCTTATGTATATTAATTTTTGGTTTTTTATTCTGAACATGACAAACACCAAATAAAAAGAGAATTTCCCTGTCATCAAAAGAAAAAAAAAAACTAAACTGAGCTGATATGTTTATTTTACATTCACCATGGTCCCTTAGACAACCCCCCACCCTTTCTTCCTCATCAGAATTCTTTCTCTTTGTAGATTCAGAATTTCATTCCTGAGAATTTCCCATTTTTCCCAGGCTGACCCACCTTATAAAATCTTAGTCCATGGACTCCCACATGTCTTTTCTTTGAACTCTTTGGAATAGGCTTTCCTCAAATCTGTGAGGCATGCCAGATGAAATCCAGCTTCATCTCTCCTTTATCATAAATTTTTTAAAGGAGTGGTTATTTCCCCCATCTTTCCCAACATTTCTAATTCAGCAGCTCTTTTTTTTAAAATAACAATCAAGTCTAGACTTGTAGCTCCTCTCTATGTTTCCTCCATAGTTTGAAGAATGAAGTCATTAAGAAAGCAAGCCAAGAATTTGCCAGCTGCTCTGCTTTGGGCAGTGAGAGTAGTCAAACAAATATCCTGATTATTTAAGTCCCCCAATGGATGACCCAATAATTGAAGAGCTATGGTATCATTAGCAGCATTTTTTGTGAATATCTAGCAAATGCAACTGAGTCTGGATGTATGAAGGGTGTAAATTATTGAATATTTCCCATTTACTTAAAAATAAAAGAAAACAACAATTTCCTGTAGATGGATGGGATCTTATGAGTCTCCTTATGAAAGTAGTAAAGGACACGATAAGTTTAAAAATAACCATCCCTTTGTTGAATAGTCCAGGTATGGTTCTAATGCAGTTAAATTCACAGGTTCAAATTCCATGTGGGTCAGTGAGCTTTATCCTGTCCTCATGGTTGATCTACCTCAATCCAGTTAGCCAATGCACAGATTAACAAATGAGCTAGTGGGAATGAGTCAGTATAAATCCATTTCCATTACTAGAAAAACACCTTGAGTCCTATAGACAACTGGCTACAGAGCATCATGTTACTAAATGAGGGGGGATAAATTATGAGTTAAGCAACAATAGCAGATGAATCCAAGGATGCCGAGAACATACATCCTAACTCCTTGCTCAACAGTATCAAGAAAAGTATAACAAGCTTCCTTCATGAGGATACTTTTCCTCATACATGAAATGAGTGAGCTAGAGTACCCCAAGGCTACCCTTTCAGACAAGAGCCAACTTAACCTAGTTTAAAACCAGATTGATTCATTATCTCTTCTCAAGGGATTTAGAGCTCAAAGAACCTTGGGTATGAATCAATTAATCAACATTTACTAAGTGCCTGCTAAGTGCTTGGTACTATGCTAATTGCTGGGAATAAAAAAAGAGGCAAAAGATAGTTCTTGCCTTCAAGGATATCTAATGATTATATGACACCTAATAGCAGAGTTTTTAAACATTAATATTTTGATAAATGCATTTCAACACAATTGGTTTCCTTTGGACTTCTTTACATTTTATTTTATGCATTTAAAACATTCTTCTGAGACACGGTCCATAGGTATCACTTGATGGCTTGTGATATATATATAAAAGTTAAGAATCCCTGATTCTATTATCACTCTGCCTTCTCCCTCATCTTTGAAATTTGAAAATTAGACAAGTTCTTTAATTCACATTTTTTAATTCTGCTTTCCTTATCCTGGTATGTTTGACAGGTCCCTTCCCTATGTGTCCTTATTTGGGGAACCAGGGAAGAAGGTGTAGTAGAAAGAGCATGAACTCATCTAGGTTTAAATGCAATCTCCGGTGTTTACTATTTGCATGTCCCTGAGCAAATCACCTAAGTTTTCCCAGACCTCAGTTTCCTTATCTGTAAGATAAGGGCATTGGGTAAAATGGCCTCTGGGGTCCTTTCCAGCTCAAAATCCATGACCACATAAGGGAGTTTTCCCTAAGTTTGTGGGATTGTATTTACCACATATTTACATTAGAAATCATGTTAGTTATTCATCATTGACACCCCTGGAGATCAAAAAATGGATTCTCTTGTTCCACTCCAACTGATGGAATGCAGTGATTTATATTTGTTATGCCACTTGTCAGTCACTCGTACTTCCCAAATAAGCTTCAATCTGTTAGAGTAACTGCATTTAGTTTTGCCTGATTTCAAAAGTGTATTGGTTTCTGTCTGTTATACATATCCCCTAGTTCTTGTAAAATATAATTAGTCCATGTGTAATCAGGTCAGTCCTCATTAATAACTGAGCAATAGCTAGCAGACACCTTCTACTCAAATCTCCAGAGACTAACTTTGTCCAGAGAGCAGACTGGGCTGAGGGCCAGAGATTCAGCTAGGGCTCTCAAAGTGAGACCTGTACCAATTCCTTCCCAGGGGGTTGTCATAAGGAAATAACTGTGAAAAAGAACATTTAGGAAGGCAATCTAGCTTAGAAACACAATCAATTAACCACCCAACCAAGAGTTTTCCAATCCACACAAAAAATTTACTATGAATTTCTGGTGCAAACTTGGAGCTGAGATAAAGTGCATGACTTGGCCTTTTCAGACCAAATACCTCTTTCTTCACTACCCAAAACACACCCAGCACTAAAGTGTAGGATGCTAGCTACCATCAGATTGGAGAACAGGGGAATCCTCCAGTCTTTTTAATTTATGGTCAAAAAAATACATTCATAAAGTCAAATATACCCATTTTGAATCAGTCACCTTTGTCACTGATAATAGGCTTGAGTCAGGAAACCCTAGGCAGCTATAGCTGTAGAGAAGACTTACTGCATTTGAGATGTAGACTTTGAAAGACTCAGAGTACAAGAAGCATCATTTCAAATGTAAATTGGTATGTAAGGAGACATTCCAAAGCACTGGGAGCACTAGTAAAATACAAAACAGTTGAGATCATCAGAGATTAAACAAGAGAGTTTAAAAAATGATTGGGTGCAAACCCTAGTATATTATTAAGATTTTTTCTTTTTAAAAATATTATTTATTTCTAACATTCTTTTTAAATTTTGAGTTCCAAATCCTCTCCCTCTCCTCGTCCCACTGTTATAAGATAAATTAATAAGATGTTTAAGATTACTTGGGAGGCTTAGCAAGCAGGGCTGGAGAATTCTAAATGGAATGGGGAAGCAGGAAGTTGTGTTTCTCTCTCTGAGATGGACTCCATGGTGGCTGGGGACAAGTTGTAACTGACCCCCTGGGAGACCTCAGAGGAAGTGGAGTTTGTATCCTGATATCCTGATATCCAGAAGGAGGAGAGTCATCTGCCTGTGGGAGGTTAGGTTGAGACTATAAAGCCTAACCTGAGTTGCTGGTCAGCTCAGGTTGGTTTAGCTCCCTGACTTACCCAGCTGAAGGAATACTGGCTAAAGACCTGGGAAAGCTGTATCATCGCTGGATTTGGTCAGGTCTCAGCAGTGAAGATGCCACTTTCATTCCTGATCTCCACTGTGCCCTGCCCTGCTATAGTTTCTAGCTTAGTGTAGATAAGTTCATTCCCTGACTCTGAGGCTTGCCCGTAAACTGGCAGAATAGACCGCCCTTTTTCCCTTCTTTCAGACTATGGTTCATTGAATTTAAACCCTGTTTATAAAACCTTTTGTCTGTCTACTCACTTATTGGTTTCACAGACTCCCTGGCTTAGTGGATCAGTGTGACAGTCACTCCTGTCAACTGCCATTCCCCAAACTGCCAAACTCAATTTCCTAACTTTTTTGGTCCCAGTCTATTGTCCATTCCTGTCTCCTACTCACCCTTCTGAACCCAGATAAAATATATAAGTTAGCCCCAGGATTTACCTTAAGACCACCCTTTGAGAAAGCTAACAATATACCAATTATATATGTGCAATCATGCAAAACAAATTTCCATATTTGCCATATTTCCAGAAAAAGCAAGAAAAATAAAGGAAAAAAATTATATTTCAATTTGCACTAAGAGTTTATTAGTTCTCTCTCTGAAGGTGGGTATCATTTTTCAACATGAGGCTTTAGGAATTTAGTCTTAGATCATCATTTTGACCAGAGTAGCTAAGGCTTTCACAGTTGATCATCATTATGACATTGCTGTTACTGTGCACAATGCTCCTGGTTCTTCTCACTTCACTTTGCATCAGTTCGTATAGGTCTTGTTGTGTTTATGATTCCTGCTATTAAGACAATCTAGTATAAACCGATCTCCTAGTTAGGTGTGGTTCAGGGTCTCAGACTCTTGGAAATCCCAAGGTAGCACATGCAAAGACTTGAAAAAAAAATGTGAAAATATATACAGCATTTGCTGACTTAAAGCAACAACCACAACAATACTCTTTCCCAATAGTCATACACACTGTTGAAATTTCTTGCAGCTACAGTGAGAAGAGCAGAGATTTTGACACCAGTAAGCTGGTATAGTAGAAAGTCTTTGAATCAAGAAAACCTGAGTTCAAATTGGATCTCATATACTTACTAGTTTGTGACTCTGGGAAAGTCAATTAACCTTTCTTTGTTTCATTTTCCTCAACTGCAAAATGGAAATAAAGGACCTACCTTGCAGCGTTGTTGTAAGGATCAAATGAGATAAGATTTATAAAAAAGGATCTGGTATATAAGTGTTATGTAAATGCTTATTCCTGTTAACCATGGTGGAAAGAGCCTGTTAAAGTGTGGGGGTGGGTGATGAGATCATTTCTGGCTTCACATCTATGATTCTAAAATCCAAGATACATGCCAATTCACAATGTGATAATGCCCCAAAAAAGTCAAGCTCTAATGAAAGGGGAGGAACTTGGGCCACTGAGATACTGGGTTAGGCTGCTGTCTTAACTGGAGTGAGTAGAATCAGAGGATTGAAAGATCCAGGTTCAAATCCCACCTCTGTCACTTGTTACCTTTGTGACCTCAAGCAGCTCACTTCAACTCTCTGTACTCTAATTTCCTCACTTGTAAAATGAGAGTATACTTTAGATGACCTGTAAGGTCTATTCCACCTTCAAATCTCTGATGCTAAGGGAAGAAAGCTTGAGAATTAAGGTAGTAGATTTTCTTCCTTCAGAGAAGGTTACAAAGCAGTTTTAGTTCAAGAGAGAGGATGGGTGTCTCGAGGTCTTTTATTATACCATTATGATTCTATCAGCAGTTTGTTGTTCTTGAGAGAAAGATATTAAATAAATCAAGGTTCTTGTCAAGGGCAATGGCTGATTATCAGATATTCTAAATTGGGATCTTTTTGAATACGTCAGCCAGACGCTCAGTGGGCACATTGTCGATACCATGGCAGACAGGAGTAAAAATCAGTGACTCTTCTGAGACATTCAGAAAAAGGAATAAGATGGGTGATATTTCTGAGACACAACGTGCTTGTCATGTAGGTAGGTAGTATCTGGATGAACTTTAAAATGTAATTACAAGTATCATGTCATTGGTCACCGTATCTCTGACATCTCTCCTTTCCCTTCCTTTCCTATAACCACCACCTTCATTCAGACCCTTAACTCATGTCTGGGCTACTAAATTGGCCCTGCATTATCGTATTCCCCAACTCTGACTTCTGTTAAAGCTATAACTACCACCATAACCATAACAACAACACTATTCCCCAATTGTCATACAGACTGCTGAGGTCTCTCATCATCAGATGAATTAATCAGTTGAAAACCAAAATACTCAATTCTGAGTTATAAGACCTGCTTTTAAACCTCAGATCTCATATCTCTGTGACCAGTGACTCTCAGTTTTTTTAATCTGCAAAATGAGGATGGGCTTGGTAGCTTCAGTGATTTCTTCATGCTTTGTATCTATAGTCCTATGATTCCTTCTTTAGGATTCACCTCCCTTGGCTTCTTTGACACTGCCTCGTCCTAACACTCCTTCCATTTCTCCAACTGCTTTCTCTTTTTCCAGCACTGACTCCAACTCCTACTGTCCCTGTCTGTGGACATGTACGAAGGCTCAGCATTTGATCCTCTTATTTGGAAGGAAAAGGGGAGGATAATTTGTGCATTCATTTTTTTTTAAACTCTCCCTCAGAGTTCATTCATTCTTGTAATGTTCAGAGACTTAAATGATTGATTGGTACTTCATAGCAAGAGCTCAATGGCTGCAGGCTTACTGAGATAATACAGAAAACTGAAATAGAGGTAGTTCTTTATTGAGTTTGAAGAAGCCTGAAACAAGCCTTAGGAGGTAGTAACTCTCAGACATAGGCAGGCATAAGTATAGTAGAAAGCTCATCCTTATTCTACAGTTTGGAAAGATCTCTTTACTTTTAACACTTTAACTCTGATAAAGGAGGCCTTGTTAAACCCTTCCAGATCCAGTCACCAGTGATAGAAACTTCCAAACAAAAATCATATAACATGGTAGCCCAACTAAAGTAATTTTTCTAGAGAAGAACTATGGCTATATCCTACCACCAAGTCAGAATCATGGTTCTTGGCTTTTTTGCCAAAGTTGTCTTTAGTATCTCCTTACCCTTTTACTTTTTCCCTCCAACTGCCTTGTGGTTTCTTGTTGGAACAGAGATTACCATTGTCAAGGTGGATTGTTTGATGACTCAGTTTACCCTTACTTTTGAGAAACCCCAGTACCAAGCACAAGTATTTTGATTTGTATGTTAAGCACCTTTTTGTTTTGGAGGCTTCTCTATTGGATGAAAGTTTCCTCTCAGGAAGCCCAGCTCCTGAGTTTGACCCTTGTCTTTAATTTGTTACAGCTGATCCTTCTTTAATGCCATAGCTGCTGAATGTTAGAAGGTCTATACACCTGCTCATGTTTAGTCTTTGTAAGCTTCCCAAAAGGGTATAAGAGACTCTCAGGTCCAGTATCTCTTTGGAGTTGGCATCTAGTATGGTGTCTTCTCCCAGGGATACAGTTCCCAGAGTCTCAGAGCCTTTGGTTCTGTATGGAATTTTGTTTATGACTCTGAGTGGAGCCCAGATTAATGAGCCTATTCCTTTATTTGATTAAAGAGTGGGTTTTCTGACTATTTGGAAGTTCTGTATTTATTTCCAAGTTAACACCATTTTTGAGTAGTTTAGGAAAGACTATGCAGTTCCCTTCCATTCCCTCTTCTAAATGTTTCAAGAAGTCATCTTGGATAATTCAAACGACCCAGTCAAGCTTCCCAGGAGGAAAGAAAAAAGATGGAGGAATAGCCAAGGTCAGAGTGGAATGCTCCCTTCCAATTCTCCAGATCAGGAAATGATAAGTAGGAGATATATCACCCAAGAACTCCTAGACCCATCCCCCTAGAAGAAAAGACACAAAAGATAACGAGTCCCCACTAGCCTCCATAAAACTTAGGTAGAGGCATCAGTGTGTAAAGCACAAGAGGAAAAGATGTCTCTGGTTCCTAGGGAAGCCACTTAAGTTCAAGGTCTGAGGCTGATGGAATTGTGCCAAAAGATTTCAGAAGACTGGAAGCATTATGGTAGAGGTTCAATTTTGAGGGGTAAACAGACATGGCTAATTCAGAAGGTCCCTTGCACCCTTCTACATGATGTTTGTTAATGAAATGGTCCTCTGAAAAAGGAAATAGGCACCACCTGCTGGAGATTGAAAAGAATGAGAGGAATAATTGCAGTGATGAAACTGCTGAAATCTGAAGAAAGATGCAAAAGAGAGAGAATGGAGTTTATAAAGAACACTCCCTCCTACTAGGAGCTGTGAAGATTACAAGAAATGATATTGTGGGAACGGCAACTTGGAGAAATGATGGTGAGCAGTAATAAGTGATGTCTCCTGAGACTAGGAATGAGGACTGCCAGAAAGAGTAACACCATGAAAATAAGGGAACCATGGAGAACAATCATTTGTAAGGGAAAATCCCAAGTGCCTCCTTCACAGTCCTGGTCATAACAATATAAAAAATGACCGCAAACATTTAGGTCTTTGAGGGAAGGATTGTTAATTGGTGGGTACCATTATTTTCTATGGATTCCAGTTATGAGTCCTAATCATTTTCCTTAACATTAAAGTAAAACTGTTCATGTTTTAAGCCTTTAAAAAAGCTGTTTGTACCTCCTGACTTGTGATATCACACACTAAAGATCTCAGATCATCTGGATAGAGACAAGCTAGAAAAGTAAAATGTCTCCCAAAGTAAAACCAGGGTCTTTGTGTCAGAGGGAACCCTCTGAAATAATGAGTGATATTTATTAGCAGTTTTGTTCTTCTCGCTTCTTTTGCAATCTAATTCTTTTTTAAAATCATTTATTAATATTCATTTTTTAGAAAAGTTGCAATCTAATTCTTACTCTTTCCTATCTTCTCCCTCCATTTACTCATCTTTCTCCATACCATCATGGAGTCCTCCTTGATGCCCTCAGGACTCCAGGTATAAGTTATGACAGATACTTGAGGTTCATGTAAGGAATTCTCTCTTTCCATCCATCTCATCAATCACAACAGACTCATTAGTACCCCTCATTAATTTCCTATTAGTTCTTTCTAAATGCTAATCAATTTCTATTAACAAGAAAGATAGGAGAAAAACTACGTTCACAGGCCACTTGGGTCATATTTGCTGAAATCACGACTCTATTCAGGCTGGCAGCTCAGTTTCCAATCTGCTGCATAATAAATCATCGTTTGACTATATTCTGTTTTATTACCCTCATCTCCTGCATTTGGCTCTGCAGTGAGTAATAAGCTCTTATTGGTGGGTTTTGGCATCAACCCACATCACTAAATCAGTCAGCAGCCAATAGAACATTCAGTCTGACCTTTACTTAGGATGACTTGTCAAACTATCATTATTTATGATCCCAACTTGGCTGGGAGGAAAGACCAAATTAGTCTCTCTTCTTAGTCCTCCCACTATACTAATCAATGCCTTATTGATGAGATAGTTTCCCGAGGGTGGCCAACTTAAAAAAAATTTTTTTGGTCCAGAGCCATTGAAACAAAGGAAAAGAAAACATCAGGATTGCGCATGTTAAGTTTTCTTTGTTGTGGATTAGATTTTTTTTCTTAGAAAGATGCGTATTTCTAAAAAAATATGAAAGGTTCAACATAGCTATTTTCAAAAGTTAACAGATAATATAAACACTTCCTAAATACAGTGAAAGGAATACTGAATTTCAAGTCAGAGGTTTAACTCTTGGCTCTGCCACTTACTATGTTTGTAATCTTGGGCAAATCGATTAGCCTCCCTGACATTTCACTTTTCTCAGACATAAAAAACGATGAAGGTCCTTTCCAGCTCTAAATCCATGATCCTATGATTTCATCACAAAAAGATTATTTAATTCCATTTTAGAAATAGACAAAAAGATATTCAGAGGAAGGAGTCAGAGACAAGCAGTGAAGGATGAGAAGAGATACAGAGAGGAAGAAAAAATAAGTGTCCTTCCCCAATCCCTACATTGCCTTCCCATTCTCATCAAGTCCCTTTAGTGCCTCAAACTTTTCCTTATCTTGCCCACCACCAAAGGAAATAGCTGCCTGTCACCAAGCCTCTAGCTCCTAAAAGGTCCAGCTTATCTAGTCTTTGCCTAGTAAAAGAAACGTTTTACTCCCATATGCTTTCTGTCTTATTTTTGTCTCTGAGCACATACTTTGTATATTTTCTGGTAGAGCTGCTTTTCCTCTTGAAATTGATTTCCAGGACCTCTTTTATACATTTTGGAATCCCTTGTCAGACAGTCTTCAGAGATTTGGGGTCTACCTAATTTGCATTAAATGAACCAACATAAATAGCTACCAACTTCTCACCTGGCCTATTTTTCCTGCAATAGTCTTTTTTTTCATTGCCAAAATCTTTTAAGTATTATCCATAGAATTAATCCTGGGCTTTTAGTATAATTTTTTAAACTGTCTCCAGGATTTCAAAGAGTTACAGACTTAAAATTACTTTTCTATTCTTCTCTCTCTAGTCACTGCTTCACTACTGCCTTCTAGCTTACTTTTCTTTTCTAAAATTGAAAAACTGTAATGACTTTCTTTGGTTTTCCTTTTCTCACAAAGTTGTTGAATTTAATCATGTTGTGTTAAATAATAAAACATATTTATTAGTGGTTTTCCTATAAATCAATGCATTTCTGCCTTCTCTAGCATATTATCCCACCATCATCTCTCTCTCTCTCTTCAGCCTCTCCCAATCTACTGGCTCCTTCCTTCCTGCCAAAAAGAAAAAAATACCCCGTGTTTCTCCTGTCCTTAAAAAAATCCTCACTTGATCCTACCATCCTGGCTAGAGATGATCCCATCTCTCCATCCCTCTTTAGCTACGATTTTGAGAAAGCCTATTTCATTCCTCATCTCACTCACTCTTAAACCCTCTTCAATCTCTCTTCCAATTGCATCATTCAACTGAAACTACTTTCTGCAAAGTTGCAAATGACCTCTTAGTTGCCAAATCTAACAGCCTTTTCTCAATTTTCATCTTGACTTTTCTGCAGCATTTGACACTTGATTAACTTCGCCTCTATTTAATGGAGGTCAAAAACTGTCTTTCGCCTCTTTTTGTATCTTCTTAGCACAGTGCCTGGCACATGGTAGGTGCTTAAGGCACATGGTGGGTGCTCAATCAATGTTCATTGATTAATTAAATATGTTTTTTTTCTCTAGGTTTTCATGATATCACTCTTTTCCAGTTTTTTGAATCTTCCTAATCACTCCTTTGTCTTCTTTGCTGGGTCATTATTCATGTTATGCTCACTAACTATGGGTATCCCCAAAGGCTTTCTCCTTGTTCTGAAATCTCATTTGCTTTCATGTGTTGAATTGGATGATTTCCAAAGCTATAAGATCCAGCCCCAACTTTTCTTATGAATTCCAGTCTCCATCTCACCAGCTGCCTTTTGAAGGTGTTGAACTAGGCATCTCAATTTCAAAGTGTCCAAAACAGATCTCATTGTCTTTTCCCCTAAACCAGTGATGGACAAACTATGGCCCTAGGGCCAGAGGCGCACCCCCCCAAATGTTCTATCCAGCCACTCACATTATTCCTAATCTGAAGAATACAACAAGTAGGATACAATACAATGAAACTTTGAGTTGCCTTAGAAACAGACTGACAGATGAGCATTTCCTTTCCTTTGGCCCCCTCTTTATAAAAAGTTTGCCCATCACTGCCCTAAACCATTTTCTGCCTTTTTCAAACTTCCCTATCACAGTTAAGGTAATTTGTACTTTCCCAGGCACTGAGTCACACAACTTTGGTGTCATTATTGATTCTTCACTCTCACAACGTATCTAATTTACTGCCATATCTTGTTATTTCTAATTTCCCAATATTTCTTGTACATATCCTTTTTCTACATTCCACACAGTTGCCACCCCCAAGTTTATGCTCTCATCACCTATCATTGTGATCATTGCAGTAGTTTTCTAATTAGTATCCTTGACTCATCTCTCCTCACTCTATATCCTCCTTCATTCACCTTCAAAAATGATTTTCCTCAAATATACATCACTGTCACTCCCTTGCCCCCACTTAATAAATTATAATGGAAATATAAACTCCCATACTTCTCAGTTAGATCATGTGTTGGCCCCTTTTGACCTTTCCCATCTACTCACACTTTATAGCCCTCTACTCAATCTACAATCTGGGTACACTGACCTCCTTATTGTTCTGCATAAAAGACACTCCAACACTTGTCTCTTCTGTCTTTATCCTGGCTCTTTCCAACACCTGGAACGCACTCTCTCCTTTTTTTCCAACTCTTTGTTCAACTGACTTCTTTCAAGACTCAGCTCAACTCTCACATTTTACAAAAGGTTTTTATTGTTTTCTCCCTTCCCTTTACCATTCGTCTGTACATATCCATATGTATTTAGTGGTTTTTGTTTCTGAAGGCAGGAAAACTGTATTTGCTTAAGAATGAAGCATCTTTTCTCCTCTCCTGAGATCACTATATCAGAATATAAGCTGCCATCAATCTAGGTGTTGTTTTTTTTAATTTTAGGGGATAAATTAATTCAGCAAGTATTTATTGAATGCCAACAACTGTCTATTAAACTAACTGGGATTAAATAGCAAGAGAGACATAGACCTATATTGCCAAGTCTGTATGTTGCTTAGGTTTAAATCAGTTAATCAATCATAGTACTCATACTCCAATAGGCATCTTTTTTAAAGGTAATTTCCAAAATTAATAAAATCCTTTCAAGGAGTTAACAACTTAAAATGTTTGACCAGGGGGCAGCTGGGTAGCTCAGTGGATTGAGAGCCAGGCCTAGAGACGGGAGGTCCTAGGTTCAAATCTGGCCTCAGACACTTCCCAGCTGTGTGACCCTGGGCAAGTCTCTTGACCCCCATTGCCTACCCTTACCACTCTTCTGCCTTGGAACCAATACACAGTATTGACTTCAAGACGGAAGGTAAGGGTTTAAAAAAATGTTTGACCAGTGGGAAACTACTTAAGTGTTTGAAAAAATTAGTGGGAAAATTGAAAACTATGACTAATATTAATGGTAAGTGACTAAATAATTTATTACATTAGTTAAGAAAAAAGGAAAAGGAAAATCAAGGAGATAAAATATTTTCAGTAGCAATAACTCAAGCACCCCAGGTGTTATGGCCTGATGCTTACCAATGGGAACATCTTTATTAGGGATAGGGGAGATTGGCAACCATTTATCTGACACAATTCAGTGTCTGGCCGCAGGAGCATCACCTATACCTCCAGTTCTATCATGTGCCATGCCTAGATCCTGGAGAAGCATGAGTCTTGCCCAAAAGCTAGCAAAGTCACCCACAAACACCATCTCCCACCTTCCACAATGGAAATGCAAAAGGGAAAGATCTAGGCACCAAGAGAATAGGTGCAACAATTGCATTGCTCATGTCATTCCCTCTCAGTACACAATCTGCTTCATAATATACACAGGCTGTTTGATCCCCATTCCTATTATCAGGTTCCCCACACCACCTAGTAGAAGTATCAGTGCAATAATTCTGTTCCATTGGGTGGCTCCCATGGCAGGGCAGTTGTATGCTGGGAGGAGAAATCTGCTGTGCAAGGTACCACAGGTGTCCTTTTCTGCTTCCACATTTGGCAGGAAACTTTCTTTTTATTATATTCACACTAGGCTTTCAAATATATCTAGTGTAAGTCATTTGTGTTTTGTTTTACATGTTGAACAGGAAAATATGTATTATATGATAATATATGTATAACCTAGATCATATTACCTGCCTTCTTGGGGAGGAGGGAGGGAGAGAAAAATATATATTTTTAGGTTTATTAGTTTCTTGTAGAGTTAATGACAATCATATTAAAAAAAGAAAGAAAACAACATTAATGAGAGGGATTAAATACAAATTACAATACAATGAGAGAGAAAAGAAAATGCAGAATGGGGCTCAGACAGGCAAAGCAGTGTTGCAACTAGAATGTTAAATTTAAAATATGTATATTTTAAAATTTGTATTTATTTGTATTTATATATTTAAAAGCTTTATGTAATGAAGATTCACAATTTTATATACAGTCTTTCTATTCTTTGAATGTGGAAATGTCTATGTTTGCTAATGCTTATCAAATTCATAGTAATAAAAGATAAAATTTAAAAAGAAATAAGTATATAATATCAACATAAAAGGGGGAAAAGAATGCATAGTGAAAAAGCATGGGCAGCACTGTACTAAAACAATGAATTCAAACTTGGATACATAAAGAATAGTTTCTTTTTTTAAGATAATAGTAAATAAGAGTAAAACCAGTTACACCATTGGAAGATAGACTGGAATTCTTTTTATTTCATCTTTAAGTCAGATGTAAAACTTTCATAACACTGAAGATGCTGGAAGTATTTTTCCAGCACACTGGCCAAATCCAACCCGGTAACCATTACCAAGGCAGTATCCTACAAAAGAAAAAAACAGAAAAGCCTTTTTAATGAAGCAACTAAGTGGCTCTGTACTCAGCCATAAAGAAAGCTAGGAAGTAGTGAGTAAACACCAAGATGAATGTGTGTAAATGAGTGATACCTCAATGACATTAACTTGAGAGATGTTGAAAGAACATGAAGTAGGTTTTCTACCTTTTATTTAAATTCCCACATAGAATTCACAAATTCAGGGTTTCTTGAACAAACCAAGAAGAGTATATAATAAGGAGACATAGGGAAAGAGGCGAACGTCACTCGAGAGACTCAAAAAGTTGGAGGACCTAGAAAGTGTATCATGAAATCACAAATCTAGAATCTAACATTTGGAGGGAGTTTCAGAGGCCATTTAGTACAGTTCCTAACTGAAAATAAAACTCCTCCACAACACTTCAGATAATTAGTTAACAAATCTTGAATTCTTCCATCAATGAGGAATTCATTATCTAACAAGGCAGTCCATTTCATTTTTGGACAGCTCATTTTTAGAAAGTAAATTTTTATTTTGAATCAAAATGTCCTTCAGTATACCGTACAGCCATTAACCCTAGTTTTTCCCCTGAGGTTTCAGTAGAATAAGTCTTAATCCTTATTCTACATGTCAATGTTTCAAATATTTGAGCACGGCTATTACATTTATACCCTTTTGCCCAACAAAGTCTTCTTTTCTTTTATCTATCCCCCATTTCTTCCAACTGTTTCTCATATGGCATAGACAGAGTTCCTTTACTATCCTAAGTAATTCCCTCTGGATACCCATGATTGAACAAATTAATGAAAGAAAGAGAAGCATTTTATGAGGCACTTACTCTGTACTAAGCACTGGGGATATAAGTATAAAGGCAAAACAGAATTTGCCCTCAAGAAGCTTGCATTCTAATGGAGGAGCAAAGAAGAAACTAAGAGTGTATTAAGTACTTACTGCATGCCAGGAATTGTACTAAGTACTTTACAAATATTCTCTAACTTGATCCTCACAACAACTTTGGAGATAGGAGCTATTATTATTACTATTGTACAGTTTAGGAAATTGAAGCAGGCAAATGTTAGGTGATTTGCATGGGATCACATTGCTAGGAAGTTTCTGAGGCTAGATTTGAATTTAAGTCTTCCAGACTCCAGGCCTAACACTCTATTCGCTGTGCCACCCAGTCACTGAAGGATTACATGGCCAGGGAAGGGAATTAAGCTGCAGTCTAACAATTCACCTCCTAAAACATCATCCCCCAGAATGAACATAATATTCTAAATGAGATCTGGCCGAAAAACAGTAGAAGGAACTATTTCATTCCTGGTTCTAGGTATTATATTCATATTAATGCACACTACATTGAAACTAGCCTTGTTGTTACCACAGACAAAGTTCAGAGTTTTTAGTCAAGTAATTTCCTCAAATCTTTTCCAGAAAGATTTCATGTATTTTTGATCCAAAGTGGCTAATAGCATGATGAAATGCAAAGAACATTGAACCTGAAGTCAGAAGACCTGATCTTGACAACTTTTCTGAGCCTCAGTTTCCCTATGTGAAAAATGGACTTGGTGATCTTTAAAATCTTTTCAGGAATCAATCTATGATTCTGAGACTTTGAGTATCTGCTGATATGCAAATGAAATAGGTAAGTGGATAAATTACCTTGGGCAACAATTATTTTGCCTAATATTCTTTGAAGTAATATTTATATAACAATATCTTGTTGTATAGTAGACATGACCAGAAAACATTTAGGGAAACAGATATTAAATTATAATTTTCTTTTAAAATATTTTGTATTTATTTAATTAAATAATTCTAATTACATGTAAAAATTTTATTATTCATTTCTTAAATTATGAGTTCCAGATTCTCTCCCTCCTCATCCCTTCATCCTCCTTGAGAAGGTAAGAACTTTGATACTGATTATACGTGAATTACAATATCTCTTCACTATTTACTTCCTGATATTTGAGCTCAAATGGGAAGAAAATAATAAATTACTTAAAGTTAGTGGAAATTCTATCCCAAGTGTGTAATAGTTTTCCGGGCTGTTCCAAGATGGAAAAGTATTGAGCAAACTAGCCTGGCCAACATATTCAAGAATCATTTTCTTGAATGACTATGTAATAGAACACAACAGTTACAACTTGAATGGTCCAGGCTCTATCCCCATGCCTATTGGAATTCACCACAACCAGAGCAAACTGTGTGCCACTTCAGAGGCTGTCTCTAGAGCATACATTTTCTGTCACCAAGAACGTTCATCTCCCTTTCAAAATCAATATCACATTTTGATTCTTTATCTTCGTAGATCTGTCTTCATTTCAGCCTGACACCAAGGCTCTGTCATCTATCACTCTGGTTTAAATCAAATACACCAAGACAAAATTTGTCAAGAGACAAAGTTCTTTCTTGTTCTCTTGTTCAGTTTCATTATTTTTATGTCAGTCATCTGTTGAATTACAGTGCTCAGAAGACCCATTCCGGGGAAAATTCTATCAAGTAAAAGTTTTTTTTTTCTTGAAACATTAATAATCTATCAAAATTACTAACTTAGAACAGCAGTTTTCACTAAGATGGGGGAAGGATCCATAGTATATGAGAAGAACTTTTTTTCTCAACACTTTATAAATCCTCCTATTTGACAGGTAACTCTTGGAGTGTTAAACTGGGTATTTTGAGAGAGCATTGACTTCTTCAGACCATTAAGGCTCTAGAAATAAAATCACTAAACTGTGACATACACAGATTAGAAAGATAACCCTTTTTTGCAGAAGGAAATGGAACTCAGTAACAATAAAAGCACATTTATCTTGAATTTATACAGAAAACCCATTGCAATGCCAAATCTATTGTCCCTTAATGACATAGAAGAGGAGATAACAGCCATTTTACTTTAACGAGTTGGGCTCTCTTAACCATCTAGATGCTGTAGTGGACAGAGTATTGGACTTGAAGATCTAAGCCCAAATCTCATTTTAGATAATTACCAGCTGTGTGACTCTGGGCAAATCATTTAACCTCTCTCAGCCTCAGTTTATTTATCTATAAAGTGGGAATATCAACATCCTAAGGTTGTTGTGAGATCAAATAAGAATATATGTAAAGTGCTTTACAAAATTTAAAGCATCACTCAGATGTTAGCTATTATTACTAACCAAAGATAAAAATAAAATGGAAAACTTCACTCTCTTGCTCTGGAATACTATCACTTCTCCTTTGGTCAGGAAAAATAAAAGTGATGGGGACAGTCATTGACACTGATATTTAAAAAATAAAAAGAAACAAAGAAACAACATCCATAAAACAAAAAAAGTGATAGAATCACAGACTGTAGGGTTGGAAATAACCCAGAAAATCATTTAATCTTACTCTTTCCTTCTGTAGGTGGGGAAACAGAGGTTCGGAAGTTTAGATTTTTCTTGAGGTTACGCAGCTAATAAGTTGCAGAGTTAGGACCATATAGACCCCCTGTCTTCTTGTGCTATGGTGTTTTGGGGGGGGAGCGGGGTTGTTTTGTTTTCCATTATTATCTCCATAGTGCCATGAATGAGAGGGATGAAGTAAGTCTTCATGAAGGGGCAGGGATAGATAGTCCCTAGGAGAAAAGCTCCTCCTCTCTCTGTGTGGTCCCTGAAACTATCCTTATCACTTTTTTTCAAGAGAATGTAAGCTTGAGGGTAACGACTATTTCCATTTTTGTTGTTGTCTTCCTAGGGCAGAGTACAAATAAGATGCTTGCTGAAAAAGCCATCGTAGCTTGGCCAAATGAATACCACTTAGTCTGACAAAGGGGGAAAGCACTGAGATTTCAGAGGTGTGAGTTCTAATTTTTCCAGTTATATTAAATAGATGTATGATCTTGAGTAAAGTAATTTATGAGGATTTCAGTATCTTCATTCATAAAACGAGGGAGCTGAATTAGATCATTTCAACATTGCTTCCAGCTGAGCCTGCAACCTAGTAATAAGATTGCTATGCCACTGCTGTTAATTCCCTTGCCCACTCTTTCAGACAACTAATAATGAGTGATGAGAAGCCTGAAGGGAGAAAAAAAAATCAAAGGATATGGAAAATCCCCAAATTGGATAATAAACTTCTTAATAGCCAAAGTTAACTGTAGATTTTTTGTAGAATCCTAGAAATGGAGCGTTGGAGGGGACATAAACTATAATAAAATATGTCAAAAACAAAAACTCCATTATGCTGCTATGACATATTATAAAACCAATCAGTGGATTGAGAGCCAGGCCTAGAGACAGGAGGTCCTAGGTTCAAATCCGGCCTCAGCCACTTCCCAGCTGTGTGACCCTGGGCAAGTCACTTGACCCCCATCGCCCACCCTTACCACTCTTCCACCAAGGAGCCAATACACAGAAGTTAAGGGTTTAAAAAAAACACAATAGGATTTTAGACATGAAAGAGGCATTACATTATTATAGTTGAAGCTTTCTTTAAGGCCCTACAATTTTATGCTTTAGTGTTTCTACCCTCTTTGTCAAAACAATATAATGAGTTCTTTATTTTTAATCCACTTATTAGTCACTTTTACCTTGTCTACAAGTAAATCTCTTCCTATGGAAATAAAAAGGCTACAAAAAAGACAAACTACAGCAAAGCCTCATTTTTATAAAATCCCCTTTTAATATTTAATAGAAATGCTGGTTTTATAAAATGAAAAGGAATAGAAAAGAGGGATATGATAGGCCAAAGTTATCTCTTCCCACAATGTAAGTTAGGTTAGTTTGTCCCTAAAAAGTGATAAAGCTGTTCATGGAACTTGATTAGTCAAGCCCCAAGTTGCATCCCTCTTGACACTACTTCTTGGTAGCCTCTAAGTTCTAAGGAACTAAAAAGATTGCTCAGGTAGGGTCAAGGCCCTGATTTGGTAAATGCTCCAAGATGGAATAAATCACCATACTCTGCTCTTCTAACCAGGTAGGTTTCCATATAGAGATGAGGGGAGCTGACTCTACCAGAGCTAAATGACAGACTCTCCTTGTTGAATATCCTAAGTTGAATATGACTAAGAAAACCTCCTTTTGTTCATTGTTGAATAACCTTTGAGTACTTCACTTCATCCTAACACCTATCCTGAACTAGTTGGGTACCAGTTTGTGTCGGTTCACCCTTAATGAGAAACTTAATGAAAATTATAGGTCTCGAGTCATTTTTACTAAATTTCTGGATAATCTGATTATTAATAATAAAGAAAAAAGAGAAACATATTTTAATACTTTATTAAAATAGAATTTATTATCTTTTTGGTAAGATTCCTAGTGTTATTTAGAAGTAGTGTGAGACAGTGGAGAGGGCACTGGACTTGGAATTGGGAAGATCTGGGTTTAGATCATCCTTCAAACACTTCATAGCTATATGACCCTGAGCAAGTTTGCTGTGCCTTAAAGGTTTCCTGATCTTTAAAATGAAGGAGTTGGAGCAGCTAGGTAGCATAGTATTTATAGAGCCACATCTAGAATCAGGAGGGCCTGGGTTCAAATTTGGCCTCAGACGCTTCTTAGCTGTGTGACCCTGAGCAAGTCACTTAACTTCGATTGCCTGGCCCTTGCTGCTCTTCTGTCTTAGAACCTAATACTAATATAGGGTTTTTAAAAAAATGAAAGGGGTGAATTTTACAGCCTCTAATAACTCTTCCATCTCTAAATCTATTCTATGAATTTGCTATTTAATTTCTGAAAACCAATCTTCCAAAATGATGTTGATCTTAGTCTAATATATTTTATTTAATGGTTGATTTCAATGTCTCTGTCCACTTCATCATTTCTGTAAAATCTTTATAAGAAACTAGGTAATATGAGTGAAATATGTAAGCTTTGGGGTGAAATATTCTATGGAAGAATACATTCTTACAGTCATATAACTTGTTTTTTCTTTTTAAACCTTACCTTTTGTCTTAGAAACAAAATCATGTATTGGTTTCAAAGCAGAAGAGTGGTAAGGGCTAGGCAGTAGGAATTAAGTGACTTGCCCAGAGTCACACAGCTAGTGTCTAAGACCAGGAGTTGAATCCAGGACTTCTTGTCTCCATTCCCAGCTTTCTATTCACTGAGTTACTTAGCTGGTCCCAGTCATGTAGTCTTAAAGTCTCTCTTCAGATAAATTGCTTTCTTTGCATACACTAAATTAAAATCACTTCACTCTTAGTACTCATATTTCATCATTATGCTTTGCTTTTGGGACCCCTGTGGTTGAAATGGCTAGCTCTTTCCAGAACCTGCATTCAAGGAGAGATCAGTCATGTCTTCATTTCCCACCTGGTTATATACCTTTGGACATCTTCATTATGCTCTCCTTCCACCAGCCTCAGTATCTTTGCACTCACCCACTTCTGCTTTTCACTACTCCCCTTTTGGGCATTGTCTTCCCCCGTTAGATTGTACTTGAGGGCAAGGTCTGTCTTTTTTTTATATTTGTTTCCTTAGCACTTATTATGGCACTCAGTACATAGTAGGTATTTAATAAATATTTAATAATTAACTATTCTTCCCACTACAACGTGCTACTGCACCTAAGAAACTTGTATATGAAATAGTCGATTCTTGCCAAATATCTCAATTTCAAATTTTTAAGTCACAACTGTACCCTAATAATTGTTGTAGGTATAAGGACTATGAACCCAGAGCATCAAAGAGAAAAGAATTTTTTGCAATGATAATGATCAGACAAGTATATGACAGAGGATCTGGTATTGTTAATAAATACTTGACTTGACAGCAAGTGAAGAGATAAGGTTGTTCTTACCTGTTATAATAACTTCATCTCCATCTTGCAGAAATTTTCTGGTTTGTCCATTCCCAAGATCAATGACTTTAGTTCCCCGCCATGATAATTCCAACATGGACCCAAAGTTTTCAGGATTCTTAACAATGAAAATTGAGAACAGGAATAGAAATACCATTTAGTAGATATAGTGACTTCCACAAAGAAAATGGACAATTTTCTTTATAAAAAAATAAAAGCTGGCTGGATAGAATTGAATACTTTTTATTAATACTTGGGCATGGTTCACACTCATGGGGCTTTCTATAAATCTAAGTCACCATTTGCTCCAGCAGTGGACCCACTCTCAAGATACCATAGATATTCAAAGACTCAATCACTAGCACATTCTGTGTCACTCATTCCTTAGGGATAGTGGGGTAAATGTTCACACTTAATGTTCTATTATTTTTAGGAGCCTAGAATTTCAATAAATTATTTCCTCATAGGGCTCTTGTATGAAGTATGTGAGATAATGGACAAAGAAACACTCTGTAACCTGAAAAGCATTATATGGCAATTTCCTTTTCATAAGTGGGGTCCATGGGAGAAAAAGTCCAATCCTTTGGACATTATCACAAGTAACAATAGCAATGATAATAATAATTAACATTTATATAACACTTATTTTGTGTCAGGCTCTGTACTAAGCCCTTTATAATTATTATCTCACTTGATCTTCTCAACAACCCTGGGAAGTAGGTGCTATTATTATCCTCATTTTACAGAGGAGGAAACTGAGAGACAAATAGAGATTAAGTGACTTGCCCAGGGTCACATAGCTGGTAAATACCTGAGGCCAAATTTGAACTCAGGTTTTCCTGAACCCAGGCTCAATGCTCTATCCACTGAGCCACCTAGTTGTTCCACACAACTGCATTACCAAAGATGCATTACCATCTCCATTTTACAGATGAGGAAAATGAGGCCAAGAAAATAAAGCAATTTGTCCAAATGAGCAAGTAGCAGAATTGGGATTAGATCTAATGTGTCTCAGTTCCTGGTCTGGCATTTTTTCAACCATCATAGATGCTCCTCTCCCCTCATACTCCAGAGGCTGAAGTTAACCAAATACATTCTGCATAACCTTTTACAATTTTCAAAGTACTACCACATATAACTTCTCACCTGATCTTCACTATAACTCTGTAACAAGGATAACAACTGTCTCCACTGCATAGACAAAGAATCTTGGGCTCAGAGGGTTAAAGAAGGACCTGGCAGAGCAGTCTGTGGTACTCAGACATTCTGACTTTTAGTCCTATGCTCTATTATACACTATTGCCAAAGAATACTGATTAGAGACAATTATCTAAGAGCTGTTTCTTATTCAAGGATTGTTTTAAGTTCTCAAAATTTCTTGTTAATAATTGAAGGCACAAAAAGGGAAGATTTTGCTGAGGTTGGTTTTTAATTCAGATCTTCACACAAAATAGAACTCCATGCTCATACCAGATATAGAGATCACTGAGACATGTATACATCCAAGGTCACTCAGGTCACAAAGGGAGAGAATTAAAAGTGATAATAGATATAAAGTGCTTTGAAAACTTTGAAGCACTCTATTAAATTTATTATTATTAATAGAATCTAGAGGAAAACTGAGGAGAACCAGTAAGATTGAATATAGAATACAGAATAGAAGATTGAAATAGAAACATCATTTTGAGGGTAAGTCCAGGACCAAACACAGTTGTCATGGCCACCTAATACTCACAGGTCCACTAATGGTCCCAGATGCCAAGAGATCTCCAGGTTGGAGATTGCAGCCATTGATAGTGTGGTGAACAAGCTGCTGCTTCATCGTCCAGTACATGTGCTGTGATAAAGAGGAGAGATGTGTAAGTAAGGAAGAGAATATTCTTGTCTATGTTCCTCACTCAACACTTTCTATTTTCCTCAACAGCACAAGGCTGATAACCCAATCAAAAGCTTTCAGAGTCTAAGAGCCGTATAGTGGGAATCAGAACTACAGTAAGATCCAGGGCACAGGAACTCGACCAGGAGCTAGTTCTCCTAGAAGGAAATTCCCCAATCTGAGGTTTCATAGTCTCCTCTCTATCCAAATGGGTTACTTTTTGCAACTTCCCTAAGAAATTAACTTTCTATCCTCTGATCTCATTTACATCTTATTTATGAAAGCCTTTGCAGATCCAAGTTCCCTACTTTAATCTGGAGCAGCCTTCACAACAACAGTTCCTGGACCAATTCAAATTGATCCCATCCTCCAAAACATTACTCAAAACTCACATCCTGGAAGTTTTCAGGATTAACTTAAAGCCCTTCCTGACAGAATTATAGCAAGGAATTTTTGTAACAGGTGGAGAGAGCTTATAATGTAGGCACTGAAGGAAAGAAATACTGCCTGGGATATTATGTAGTTTACATGCTACTGAAGGACTGACCATTGATGGGAATGGAGGGGTTAGGGATGGGAAACTGAAAAATGGGGAACACTTTGGTGAGGCCAGATCAAAAAAACCACATGTAAACTGGGTGCAAGAAATGTTTTTTTTATTTTGTATTTATTTTTTTTGTATTTCACCCAAGATTTAACCCGATGCTTTGCAAAATCTTAATAAATTGCCATTGCTTTTTACAGCAGTGATGGGCAAACTACAGCCTGCAGGCCAGATGTAGCCCCCTGAAATGTTCTATCCAGCCTGCTACATTATTCCTAATCTGAGGAATACAATGAGGAGGATACAATACAATGAAACTTCAAGAAAGAGTTGCCTTAGAAACAGACTCACAAATGAGCATCTCCTTTCCTTTGGCCCCCTCTTTAAAAAGTTTGCCCATCGCTGCAGAGTTCTTTATAAATATCAGTTGATAGAACCCATCAACAACAAAGAAATGGGAGTATGATTCAAAACCTTACCTTAAAATTAGATCTGCATATGGTAGCTGGTTGGTTCATTCCTTCCCCTGTTAAAAAGAGGAATAGCACTGGTAAATTGGCTTGCTTTCGTGAACAGTGGTTGTGGTGTGTGTGTGTGTATGTATTTCATTCACCACATTGTCAGTCTTCTTGGAGCAAAGCATCCTTTTTCAAACCCAACAGAAAATCTTGGGCAAGTTGATTAACCTCTCAGAGCATCATGGTACAGCAGAAAGAATGCTAGTGAGAGCAGTGAGCCTGAATTCAACCCTAATTCAGACACTATTTGTGTGTCCTTGTACTATAATCTGTGGACTTCAGTTATCTTGGAAACTACAGGTTTGGACTAGATGCCCTCTAAGGTCCCTTCCAGCTCCAAACCTAGAACTACCTTCCTCAACTTTGAAGTGAGGTGATTAGACTAGAAAGTCTCTATTGTGTTATTGGAAATTTTGTGCCTTTGAACTACATTTCCCAAGAGCCTTTGGCTTCCTGTCATTATGCACTGATGTAGATAGGGGGATAAATTAGGAGGTCTCCTATGGCTAGCTCTCTTCCCTCCCTATGGCAGCTTGCAGTTGGGAACACGGGCTATTTGAACAGGTAGATTAGCTATGGGCACGTGGTCTTATTTTGTTACCTTTTTATTCCTTACTCCTAGTGATTATTAATTAATCATATAAAAACACAATATCTAAAGTTATTCTATTATATTAATTTTAATTCTTACACTATGGAGCCTTTGCATTCCTTCTCCAACCCATATTCCACAAAGTTATCAAAGTGACAATCCTAAAACATAGTTCCAAACATTACATTCTCCTGCTCAATAAATTCCAGTGGTTTCCCTTAGAATTAAATACGAACTTTTCTGTTTGGCATTGAAAGCCCTTCAAAACCTAGTTCCAACCTGCTTTTCTAGTTTTGTTATATATTACTCTCTTTCACATCTTCTTCAGCCAAATGCAAACTGGTCTTCTTGCTGTTCCTCACATATGACTTTCCATCTTCTGTCTCTATGCCCGAGTCTCTAAGCCTAGGACTGAGACTGTGTCTTTCCCTTTCTTTGCCCCTTTGAGCACTAGTTTCCATAAAAACTCAATTCAAGCACCACCTTCTATGTGAACTTCCTGATGGTGCTTAAAATGAGAGTATTTATTGCATTTATTTTGTGTAGATTTACTTGTGTACAAGTTGTCTGCCCTGATAGAATGCAGACTCCTTGAGAGCAGGAATTATTTGCTTTTTGGCTTTGCATCCCCCAAGCCTAGCATGGCCTCACACAAAATAGGTATTTAATAAATAACAATAAATTATTCTTATAATTTATATTAATAAGATGTCATTATTAATATATTATAATAAATAATAATTTATAATATAATAATAAAACTATTATATATTATATATAAAATAATTTTATAATTTATGATATATTATTGTGTTGTTATATATTGTAATAATAATAATTTGTAATATAATAATAAAATGATGAAAATAAATAATAAATTTCTGATTGACCTCCTTTCTAAAAATCAATGACTGATTAAATAACATTCCTCCAAATGAGAATAAAACATGGGATGGAGTAAAGTCTCCTACTGAAATTATGCAATGTTCTGATGGTAAAATTCAAGTATTTAGTATGCTAAAAACCAGAATTACTGAATTCAGGAAATTTGGGGCAGAGGGATTGTTAGCAAAGTGATAGTATAACAACTTATCCTGATTCTCCAATAGTGACATTCTATGAAATGGCTAAGGTTTGCTTGCAAGTCACTGAGCTAAACCTAGCTCAGTGCCATGTACAGAGCAGACATTTTTTCATATGTGTATTGAGCCGAATTAAATTGAATTCACGAGCAATTCTAATTTCAGAGAGGCCGAAATGGTAATATCACATTCAAATGGCCTTCCAATGTTAACTTTCCAATGTGGAACAGAATCAGTTACCCCTTTACTTGGCTTAATGGGCATATCTTTAGGCTGTCCTGCCAAGAGCTTTGTACCTGGGAAGAGGCCAAGACCTTTGAACTGACGATCACAAGAGACAAAAAGAGGTGGGAGAGAATAAAAGTACAGGGGGTGTACAAAGTACAAAGAAGGGGTAGCCAGGAAAATAAGGTAATGATGCAAGAAAGAGGAGAAAATGAGAGGGGAAGCAATGTAGATTTGGCCTTGAAAAAGACACTGCGCTTTATATTTACAGGTTTTCCATTAAACAAACAAATTCAGAAAGCTCTGAATTGTGTTGCCTCACCTGCTCAATCCTGAAGCACTCACAGAGGGGAAGAAGGAAGAAAGCACATGGAACAGTAGAAAGAACACTAGACTTCAAAAAGTAGGGTCCAGGTTCAAATCTCAACTCTTCAACTTACTACCTATGTGACCTTGGACAAGCCAATTAATTTCTCTAAGCCTTAGTTTCCTCATTTATTAAATAAAGGAGTTGCAGGAGAGATGACCTCTAGATTTATGATACTAAGTTGAGGGGAATATCAAAGGTCACACATTAAAATAGGCAGGGGTAGTGGGTAGGGGCTACCTATTGGTTATTGGAGCTTAGTTGTCCCACATCCTTCTGTCACTTCCACAAATTCTTTCATTTTGGGCTAAACAACTTAATTCTAACTGCCATACTTAATCCTGCTTGTGGAGGCAGGCTATGATCAGAAAGCTCAAACTCGAGTAGCCTGTCCTATCGCCTCTGTGTCACTGAGGGGTTCAAACACTCCCCAAACTTGCCTTCCAACCCAGAGCTAGCACCCACATTACCTTTCAGGGCAACAAAGAGATTGATGTCAAATGTATAGGGCTCTTCATGACAGAGATAAGGTAGAGGCTTAGGCTCCTGAAGAAAAACATGTAAAGTGAATTTTAGCTCATGATAAATTTATCATCATCATCATCATTGCTAGCGTCTATATAACACTTCAAGGTTTGCAAAGTACTTTAGAAATATTACGTTACTACCTCAGTTTATCCTTACAAGCATCATGAGAAGTAAATGCTATCATTATCCCCATTTTTTTATGAATGAGGAAACTGAAGCAAAAGTTAAGTGACTAGCTCAGGTCAACACAACTACTAAGTGTCTGAAGCCAGAATTGAACTCAAATCTTCTGACTCCAGTTTTCTATCCCTTGGACTGCCCCTAATTCAATGATTAAATGTCTAAACTATCTGCAAGATACAAGTGGAAATAATAAAGACAAACATCAAAATGTTTCCTACCTTCAAATAGTTTACACTCTACAAAATTATAATTCTTTCCAAGATCATCAGTTTGCTGTTCTTGACCATAGGAGAGGGAGGACTTCATGGGAGAGTGAATACTTTAGTAATTGTCAGCTATAATGCTTATTGGGAGAAAGCATGGGTTAGTGAATGGAAAGCTGGCCTTAAAGTCAGGAAGACTGGAGTGGAAAATCCACTTCTCATGCATACTTGTTGTGTTACCCTGGGCAAGTCACTTAACTTTGCATTGACCCCAGAGAAGGTACCTGTCTATATTTGTAGAGGAAGTCTGTCACAAGTAGATCCCTATGTTAAGAAATTGATACCGATCCAATGCTTAAAAAAAAAGGGGAGAGAGATAAGACTATCAATATGTATAATGAAGATTAGTCTGATAACAGCATAAAGGATAGATTAGAGAAGGGAAAGAGAGGAAGCTGAAAGACCTCTTAGGAGGTTGTTGCAATAGTCTGAATGGGTGCAAAAGAGGGCTTACACTAAGATGGCAATGACTGCCTATCAATAGTAGCAAATGATCCAGTGAGGTCAAGATGAATGAGGATGGGGTCATAAAGAAAATAGTTTTAGTGGATAGTGTGCTAGGTCTGAAGTCAGAAAGACTCATCTAACCTTGGATACTTTCTAGCTGTGTGACCTTGGGCAAGTCACTTAACCCTGTTTGCTTCAGTTTCTGATCTGTAAAATGAACCAGAGAAGGAAATGTCAAACCACTCTAGAATCTTTGCCAAGAAAACCCCAAATGGGGTCACAAGGAGCTAGAAATGACTGAAAAACAACAAAAAGTTTTAGTAAAATGATGGGGACAAAGCCAAGATTATAAGGGAGCTGAGTCAATAGTTAAGAAAGAAAAGTCAATGAGTGTGGAGTGCTCTGGGCCTGGGAATGAGAAGCTGTCTTCTCTAACAATTAGGCAGAGTGGATGTTTTATCTCATAATTCTAGATGACTAAGTTTCCATTTATAAACAAACTGGTTTTTTCCTCTAAGAAGTGTTCCAATAACATTATTATTAAAGGAAAAAAAAACAGGACCAAACAACAGTTGTCCACAGTCAGACAACCAAAGGACCCAGCTAACAAATGCCTCTTAAAAGTAATTCAGAAAATAGTAGATTCCATTTACATTGTGGGTTTACTTTATGCCAGAAATTGTATTATTTATTTACTCAGTAAATATTTATTGAGTATCTATCTATTGAATAGATAACTGGTTAAAAGCTCCTTGGGAACCCATAGCCTTAACAGTGATGTAGAGATACATTGCATAAACCTTAAAATACTATATAAATGTTATAGTATAAATGGGAGCTACACGACTCAAGGCAAGTCATTTAACTGCTTGATCCCAAGGCAAATTCTCTAAGATTTGAATAGCTGAGAAGATGCCAATCTTTTACAAGTTTCTCTTTAACTCACAAGAGTAACAGGCTCCTTCATATCCTCAACCCCTATTTACCATGGACCTGGGCTATCACTCCTTTCTCCATGTCAAAGTTAAGGTCTGCAAATATGGGACAATTCCTTCACTCAAGTCTTATTCTGATGACTTTCTGTGAAGAAGTGACTCCCAGGTTTTGAAGGTTGTACAGGAAATACCAAGCTTTGGCAGATCCTACCAAGCTACAAAGGATTCAAGTACATCTCCTGGGGTAGCCTATGTGCTTACCTACTTCTGTGCCCAAATCGCAAGTGAATTTTTCAGCCATGGTAAATATAAAGACTGCCTTCTAAAGTAAAGAGGGGCTGCAATCAGCATTAATGGAGGATCTAACAACACTAATGAAATATTAAAGTATACGTAAAATTTATTAGACTTAATAATATCTGGACTGAAAAGCAGTGGGGATGTGGTGACTAGAGAATCAGCCTTGGTGTCAAGGAGATATGGGTTCAAATCCCACTTCTGACACAACTGACTGATCCTAGGCAAATCTCTTAAACTTTCAGCCCTCTGAGGCAACTCTCTAAGATCAAATGCTTGTCACTCTGCCTTGATAGAGGAAGTTCATGCTGGGAATTCTTTATACAATGAACCCAAGACTCATGGTCAAAATTTTTAAAAAGTTTGTTCTGAGTAGACCATGAGGAGGTCCAGGACATGTGCATTCTTGGAATGGTGTATAAGGGAGGAAGTAAGCTGATGAATAAAAGGAAACTTTTGGAGAAACTGTATAAGACATCAGGATAAATTCACATTCAAAGGGGCTTCTGGCACTAAAAGGCTAGAATTCAAAGGAAAGTGGAGCAGTGCCCAGGTACTACCCACAGGCTGTGTGCCCAGGAAAGAGTGAGAAAAGGTCAGGGAGATTTATAGAAGAGAAGGAGAAAAGGTATCACAATTCAGAATACCAATGAGTTGCTTGTAATTATATCTAGCCCTGAATTTGAAGGCAGAAAGAATCTTGTTTTCTCAACGTCAGAAAAAGCTGAAGTCAAAGGCAACAAACTGTTAGAAGTGAGGGCTTTATATCTCACGACTGTCACCATACACCCCCATAAAAGAGTAAGGAATGAAAGCAGAAATGACTGCAAACACCAAGTTGATGTGTTAACCTTTGATTACTTGCTTGGGACCAAAGAACACTGGAAGGTCAGAAATGGCGCTTTCATTAGAAAAGGGCTTCCTGCAGTGAGTACTCAAGTTCAGTTATTTCTTCTGTAAAAACTTCCACATTAGGACCAAGTCTTCCTTTCCCTTACATTCTCCTGTTGCCTCTCTTCCAGAGTAAATCAGCTATAATTGAAAAATGCATCCAGATTTTTGGGACATCCTATATCATGCACAGCCCAAGATGCTTACACATTGTAGTAAAATAGTTCCTGCATATGCAAAGGACCAACTTTGGAAGAGAGGTGGGGTGGGGGATCCAAGGGGAAGCAATACCATGCCAAGGTTGAAATTTTTGTAGAAGATACCACTGAGCCTTTTGAGTATAGGCTGCTGAAAGTGAGCAATGGCAGAAAAGGGAGTCTTTTGTTTTGAGGTATCCTGGACATGCTATATCACAACCTCTTTACTTCTGGTACAAGCCAGGGAACTACCTGGAAGCTCAGACAAACCAAGGGACCAGCAACACTTTGTGAAATGTTCTCATTTCAAAACATGATTTTACAACTTCTCTACCTCTTGCTCTTTCTTTTTTTTTTTAACTCGGACTTCATTTCTTCTTTCTTTACCTCTCCTTACTGGTTTCTTCATTCTTTACCAGTCTCTTCTTATCAAAAGCTAAATGTCCTGCTTTCTCTAATTCTATTGTCATTTCTCTGCCCATCTACCTTTTTCTATCTGTACTATCTATACATGCCCCTGTATATTTCTCTGTATATATTTCCCTATTTGTTCCTCTTTTCTCAATGTTTTCTCTTCCTATTTTTCATTCTCCCACATCCTTAAGTGGCTACTATATGGATTGATATATATTTCTAATATTTGTAAAATGGTCTCTGACCTTACTTTAAACACCACGTGAGTGAAATTTGCTATGATCTTATCATACCACATGTTCCATAGCAAAAGCACATGTATAAATGAAGAACATCTTTTTTATCGCTGGATAATCCTCAATGGATTTGTTTTTACATGCTAGCATGCAATTATATGTTGTACCTCTTTTTATATATATATAGCAGTCCTCAGTGGAAAATAATTTTTTTCTTCCATTGGGAAATGAGAGTCCCTTTCAATGAGGTCCAAGGAGTCTCTTTCCCTTGGTGCTTACCTTACTTAGAGGCTCTCTCACCTGGTGCTTACCTGAACTGGGTTAGGCAATGTGAAAGGCATGAGTGCTTCCATAGGCACCACCCACGGGGAGATGGTTGTTCCAAAGCTCTTCCCCAGGAATGGTCCTAGAGGAACATACTCCCACTTCTGGATATCCCGAGCTATAGTGGGGAAAACAAGATATCTGTGCTTCACTCTAAAGCATCTTCTAAGCGGTTTGAAAGGAACACTTTTTAAAGCTACCCTGAAAAAGGACAAGGAAAACACTGCAGAGTTATTCCCAAACCCCCTTTTCCTGTTCTTGAGGCATTGCCCTGGTCATTTTGTGCTCAGGAGGCAGTGGAGGAAGTGATTTTATCAAATCATTGATAAAAAGCATGTCATTCATGGGAACCAATGAAGATCACCTCCAGGTTGGCAGAGTATTTAGCGACCATTTAGGTCACTTCATCTTTCTTGTGTTTGCCAAAGGAAAAGAGGTTTCAAATAAGAAACAAAATAGAAATAGCATAGTACAGTGGAAAACACTTGACCAAGAACCAGGATGTTTGGGTTCTTATCCCATATATATGATCACAAGCAGCATCTTTGGGCCTGTTTTCTCATCTGTACATGAGAGGAATAATACTGCCTGCCTTAGCTATCTCACAGGGATGTGAGGATCAAGTAAAACTGCTTTGTAAAGTATAATGTACTGTAGAAAGGGATGGTTTGAAATTCATAGATACTAAAAAGTATTATTAATCATCATCAATAATAACATCTTAAATATTTTAATTTCATTGGACCCTAATAATAGGCTAATAATAATAAATGAAATTACCACAATTTCTCTGAGAACCACTAAACAGTGACCATAATCTCTAATGATTATCTCAATTTTTTTTTAACATTTAGGTATATTACCACTCCAGTCGTTCATGAGGACCATTCCAAAAATATGCTCATGGGCTTTATTAATGGGAATTGGCTCTCCAAGTTTGTTTCCAGGGCCTACAAAGAATGCCTGATGTAGAAGGAGAAAATATCAGTCAGAATTGAGAAGCTGGGATTTGATTATCACTAAATGGCTCTGGTAGTAAGGAAAGTACATCTTGGGCAGCTTGAGTTCAGTGCCAATAAAGGGAGTCACAATAAGTTATAGAAAAATCCAGAAAACCATCAATATTCAAGGGATTAAAATCCACTGGTATGACAAATTGCAAAACTTTTTCAAAATCAAATTATCAATCCAAAGAGATTCTGGTTTCAGACTAAATACATATGAAAAATGTCAAGGTGGCTACCACCTAAGATAAGCCACTTCTGGAATTTTAGGAAAGGCCCTTCTTCAGAGAAATAATGAGCACTAGTTCCTATACATAAGTAGCCATCAAAAATTGCATGCATATCTTACCATTTCCAACTCAAAGTCCAAAAGTTTGGAAACACCCTGTACTGGAGGCTTGGCTGGGAAATTAAGAGAAAAACAAAAGAGGCTACTGTTATTTATATGATCCTCTTGGAAAGAACATCACACTCAGTGGCATCAACAGGTTGTGCCATTGGCAAATCCATTTAGAGTGAATATCATGGAATTTACTATCAGGGAACTTACTTTCATCAGGGCACAATTGTCCCGCAGGTCTTCGTAGTGGCGTGCCTGATACCACTACAGAGGAAGCTCGCCCATGATATCCCACTGGCAAATGCAGCCTGGTTCAAATAATATGTGTGAAATAACACTCATCAGCAACGACCAACATCTCATACTGGAACAAGGGTCAAGTCAGAAAGCACAGTTTGGGGCCAAAAAACACTGTGATTGGATCTTGATCTAGTTTTTCTTTGTTACAAGGAAAGATCCAAAGGAAGTTGGGCAAGGCAACATACTGGGAAATGATTTTGGTGCTTAAAAAAAGACATAAACTACTTCCTTCGTTTGCAGAAAAGCAAGAGAATATGGACGTGGCACTATACCTATATGGTTAGACTCAGTCAATATATTGGTCAGTTTTCAAAATCAATAACTGTGCATGTGAAGAAATTGAGGGGATCAGGACATGGAGTGGGAACTGAGTGAACCATACGGATTCCATCTTGTGACTCAATCCTAGCTTTAGCTCAGCTCCCTTTCTCTTCAGTTATGGGTCTAATGCCACTTCTTTCTTCTGAGAAAAATTTATTCAATTGTGTGAACTGAGAGAAAGCATTATTGCACTGTTTGAATATAGCCCTATGTGGCTAAGAAACTGGACCACGTGTACCTGATATTTAAAGAGCCCCTAATCATGCCCTAGTTTATGTTGACCAGAAATACAGAGCCTAAGATTGCTGCAAGGAGTTTTCTCGTAATTGTACATCTCAAGCAATCCATATACCTTATCTGCAAACTGGCCCCCTATTGACCAATCAGTTATTGTGTCTATCCTTCCCTTCATTTAATGCAGATATTTGGGGAGGAATGGAACATTTATTTTCTTGAATTCAGGAAAATGTACCTGTTCACTCCTCCCCTTCCACCTTGGAAAAATCCTTCATCTTTCTTCCAATTAAGAATCAGATTGTCTAATGTCATATTGCTTTTAATTAATTGACCTTATTTGATTAATTATTTTTAATGTGTAAAAGTCTGTCTCTCCCTGTATTTGGGGTCCAGTCCTAAGCTAAGGAAGGGGTCTTGTCCCAACTTGTTAGGAAGTTCATATGCATTGCTTAATAAATCAATATGCTCAGAAGATTGAACCTTTGTTTCCTTAGTCACTTCATCTTTTATTAATTACACATGTAATCCCAAGGCTCTTTCCTAGACTCTGTTTACTTTTTGGACTACATGCTACATTCTCTCTCTGGGTAACTTCATCAGTTTCCATGGATTCAATAATCATCTGCATGTAGAGAATGCCTAGACTTGCATCTCTAATTCTCCATCTCTGGCCTCTACACCTTTGAGCTATTTGTCCCCCAGGCTCTGCCTCCTCACTTCAACCTCTAAAAAAACCCCTTCCTTTAAGACTCATTTCAAGCCCTTCCTTTGGTAAGAGTCTGTTCTGGTTCTCTAAGCTGCCCAAAGGTTACCTTCTATCTACTATGCATCTTAAATATATTTAAATTTTGCGTGTAAATAAATAATAAATATATGTATTTATAGATATACTGTCACCCTCATTAGAATGTAAACTCTTCAAGGGAAGGGATTTTTTCTTTTTTTCCTTTATATCCCCAGGGCTTACCATGGTGTATTGCACTGAAGAAATTCTTAATAAATATTGATAGATTCTGCTTAATTGCTGTTTAATTTTTTTTAATTCTTATTTATTTGTTATTATGTGGAAATAACTGGGGGTGAGGGTATAGAAAGAAAGGAAATGAAGGAGATGTAAAAAACAAAAACCATACAAGCCCCCAAAAAAGATTACTCATTTTAAAGAGATTGATAGATATATGTAAAATGGATCACAAGGATCAAAACAGAATAGAATTAGAATGAAACCAAGAGGAAATAAGAGGGTTGGACAAGAAGGCCCTTGAAACTCTCCAGCTCTAGATTTAAGATCCTAGACAAATCATCCTGGGTTCTTCTGTAAAGCCTAGTGAGTTAGCTGTATGTCTCTCCTTAAAGATCCCTAGGGAAGACAGTTCCAAAACCTCCCCTTGGCTGAGACTTTCAAATATTCCTATTTGTTCTTCTACCCAGAAGAGATGGGGAACAGATGGTCATAATTCTCATACAATCATGCCTCATATAGTTAATGCTAGATTTTTTTTTGAGGCTAGTAATCAAGCCTGCACATAATCCAGGCTCTTCCTTTGCTTTTTTTCCTCCTTACTTTTGCCTGCTAGTGTATGGTTCATTAAGTTCTAGGTATTTAGGAGGCTTGGGGTGGGAAATTGGAAGAGATTATCCTTGAGTCAACCCTGATAAGTATGCTCTGAGGAAGCCAATGTGTAAATCTATTTTGCTTGACTATGCCAATTTATTTCACAGGCTTTGTTTTGATTTTGATTTTCCCATTGGAGTTAAGGGTGGGGAGGATGTGGAAGAAAAAGAAAAGAGATTCTTAATTTTTAAAAAATTAACTTTAATTAAAAGAAAAAGAAGGCTTTGGGCAGTCGGAGGGGAAGAGATGAGGGAAACAGAGTCACAATTATCAGTCAGTTCAAACTATGAGTCATCACAGCCAATACTCAAAATCTAGCAGTGGCCAGCTTGACTAGCTAACAAGCAAACAAAGATTCCTTTGAGTCACTATGGCATGTGGATAGAATATTGCAAAGTATCCAAGTCTGGAGTGTTGCTCTCTAAGGGGGTTCTATTGTACCAGGTGAGATCAGAAAAGAGCCCTAGACTGGGAGTTAAGAGGTGTGAGAATCTAGTCCTGGCTCAGTTATGACAGACCATAGGTGTGAAAAATATATTTCATTAGAGTGGCAACCAGGGAATTTATTTCTTCTTTTCAAGGTGAACGTTTATTGAATACTCAACCATAAAGGCCATTTAAAATAAACTAAAATAAATTAATTTCTAAGAAAGTAAACTTTACTTTAAAAAAATACAAACTTTAAAAATGAGAGCAAATAACCAAATATTTTAAGGCATTATTCATGCCTATATATATATATATAACCTTGGACAAGTCACTAAAACTTCTCTGGACCTTAGTTTCTGTGTTAATAAAAGAAAGAGGTTGGACTAGTGACCTCTAAGATCTCTAACAGGCAGTATATTATAAGAAGATGTGAGTTCAAATCTTGACTCTGCCACTTGCTTCCTGGGTGATCTTGAATAAATAACTTGGCTTTTTTTGTCTTCAGTTTCCTCAACTATAAAAGGAAGAGATTGGATTATATGACTCCTATGATTCCTTCCAGTTCTAAATCTATGAACATGTTCCTTCTCACTCTAATATTCTTTGGTTCCTTCCTCTCTTCTTTCTCCCTTTGTCTTAGTCACTAATCCCAATCCTTTCCCATTTCTGTACTGACTGAACTGAAATATTTTCATTTTTGAGTCATAAGATTTAGAGTTTAAAAGGATCTCCTAGGTCATTCTTGGCAAATCTATGGCAATGTGCCTGAGCATGCTGGAGAAAGCTGCTTCCCTGCCCCTCTCCAAGCATACCTGAGAACATTTCTACCTGAGGACATCACCTACCCCCCTTCCCAGCAGCTCAATGGGAATGCTTCCTCCCTCCCCTGTCTGGAATAAGGTGGGGGTTGGGGATGGGGCTCACATATGGCATGAGGGTTGCAGTTTGGACACTCGGTCTCTAAAAGGTTTTCCATCACTGTCATGGGTCAACTACAACAGTAGAATCAAACTCAAACAGAAATGGGAGTCACTAAACAATACGTAAAAATCTCTAGTAGGAAACTGGCTTAGAAGACCATATGTTAACACTATCTATGTTCTATTGTATTTTTATTTATTTTGTTAAATATGTCCCAATGATATTTTAATCTGATTACATTAAAGTATGGTAGCCAATGCTGTCTGAGCCACCTATTTAACATTTCTGGTCTATGGAAATCTCATTTTGCAGATGAAGTAATTGAGGGAAAGAAAGGCGAAAGCCATTCTCATCAGGATGAGTATGGGGAAATGGGGTCTCTTGAGGTCATGTGGCTAGAATTCCCATTCCAGCTATGCTAACTTCAACTGTGACCATAGGCAAATTTTAAGCCTTCAAAATGATCACCTGCAAAATAGAAGTGATAGTCTTGGTCCTGTCCATCTACCTCATAGGGCTGTTACAGAGTCTAAAGGCAATAATGGATGAGAGAGCACTTCAAAAAAGATAAATCACCAAAAATTCTCAATATGAATGATTGATCAATTTTGCCTTCAAAATTCAAGTGTGACTCCTCTCCCAAAGCACTAAATTCACAATTCACTATGAATCTTTTACAGTTTCTCTCATTTTGTTTTCTGAGAAACATCACCACAAACAGAAAGGTCACTTATATGATTATTTTTAAAAAACTAAGAATGGAGAACAATACAAACCAATTAGGCATCAAAGCATTTTCCTTCCCTCTGAACATGATTCCAACATTGGTAGCATGTTGTCGAGAGGAATAAAAGTCAGTGTAATCTCCTAGAGAAGGAATAGAAAAGAAATCCCCATTAACAATAAAGCATTTCAGTTTCTAGGAGAGAATGGCACCTCTCAAAGTACTGATGGAAGAAGAAGTTCATGGGAAAGGGTACTTTGTTTGTTTGTTTTAAGAGAGAAGTTACTAATTTAACAAGACAAACCTTATAAGATTACACTTGCAGAGAAACAGAAGTCAACATCAAAATGTTTAGCTATTTTGAGAAATAAGACTTCCAGTTCTAGGTAATATTCTTTGTCAATTTACCACACTGGCAGCTCACTTCATCATTTAATCTAGATATGGAATAGGGACTAAACACACTGGTTCCTGAGAGGCTGTAGATTTAAATCTGGCCTCTAAAATTTACTAACTAGATGACATTAATCAAGTTGCTTAACCTTCATGGGCCTCCGTTTCCTCATCTGTAAAATGAGAAGGCAGGTCTAGATAGCCTTCAAGGTTCCTTCCGATCTAGTTCTTCTTGGCTTAAGTTTTAAATTCTTGCCAAGTCTGAATCTATTTAGACAATTTCTCTGCTGCCCTCTTGTGTTTTTTCTGAAAAAGCAGATCAGTAAAGTCAAGAAATAGAAATTAGTGAGGGAGTTCCCCATCCCTGGAAATGGTTAAGCAGAGATTTGATGACAGATTGATGAATCACCTCGTTGGTTATTCCTATTCTAGGTAGGACCCTAAGGAGCTTTCAAATCTGAAGGTTTTTGTTGAATTGAATAGGAGAAGAAAAGCCAAGAGATTGCATGGTCTGAAAATTAAGAAGTAACCTGGAAGAAGAGGCCTTATAGATTGGTGTTAATAGTCTAGGAATCTATTAGATATTGAAATGATGATGAACTTCCCCATCTTTGAAAGGGCATGTGTGACCTTGTAGCTTAAAATGGTGTAAGTGTATGTGTGTGATACACACATATATACATCTACATTCACATACATCTTCTCATCTTGTTCATTTGCACACTTTAAAAGACACAGCCAGTTTTGGGTAGGTCATAGAGTAAAACTAAAAAAAGGTGCTCAGGGAACTGCAGATGATGAAGAAACCCTTGGTTTTTAAAAGGGGGGGGGGGAAGCTATAGAAACAGAGTTAGCAGATTGGTTGTGAGATTGAAATGGACACAAACTTTTCTAAAAATTGATCCTGGAGGAGGCAGCTAGGTGGCTTAGTGGGTAGAGAGCCCAACCTAGAGATGGGAGGTCCTGGGTTCATATTTGAACTCAGATACTTCCTAGCTCTGTGACTCTGGGCAAGTCACTTAACCCCCATTGCTTAGCCCTTACCACTCTTCCACCTTGAAACCAATACATAGTATTGATTCTAAGACAAAAGGTAAGGGTTAAAAAAATTTAATCCAGAATGAAAGGAATTCCTGAAATTTACGCTTCTTTCCTTGAAAAAGATCTTTTTTAAAAATAGAATCATTAAATTATAGATCTCAAAAAAAAAAAAAAGAAGAGAAAGACCTCTCCATCTCCTGCCATCAGAAAGATAAAGGATGGCCACCTTCACTTAACAGATGAGACAACTTATGCTCTAAAACAATTCAGGGTAAGTGATTTGCCCAAGGTCACATGGCTAGAGTATCAAAGGAAAAAGCAGGGAAGGAAAAGACCTCCTCAAGAGGGAGGAAATGGATGTTGATTGCTTGTTCCTAGTCAAGATGATTACTCTGCATATTCCCTCCAGTAGAGAGGGATGAACTAATTAGGAGTGACTGTGTTTTGGCCACTTTGAGTCAGCAATAGCCTTTGGCATTCCAAATTCCTGCTGCTTCCACATAGGAAAGGCCAAGAGTATTAAGTGCCACAAGCCTAGAGAATCCAAGGTTTGCTTCAAAGTCATGGGGATTGGCTTTTACTTTTGGCAAAAAATAAGCCAATTACCTTGGTAATGAGTCCCTGCTTTGCCAGCAGTATGCTACAAAGAGAACAAAACAAAATCAAACCTCTGAGTGAGTGCCATTTGTAATCTGGAGACATTTCTTTCAACAGCATTTGCTAGAAATAACATTTGTACGCTTATGCAAAAAATATGTGTAGGCTGAGGGGAACTCCCTCCACAACAGGACTGCAAGTTACAAATTTACATCAGAAACAAGTTAGCTGCACAGCTAGGTAGCTCAGTGGATAGAGACTCAGGTCTAAACACAAGAGGTCCTGGGTTCAAATCTGGCCTGAGACACTTCTTGGCTGTGTGACCCTGAAGTCACTTAACCTCAACTGCCTGTTCTGTTCTGTTCTGCCCTGGAACCTCTACTATCTATTCTGACAAAAAGTAAGGGTTTAAAAAAAAAGAGTAAGTTAGAAATAAGAATTCACACTCACAGAGTAAATTCAAGGCTGCACCCCAGTCCAAAGCATGTCACATAAATGAGGGAATCTACCTACCACATAACATTTTGAATGTTCAATTTGTTTAAGGCCCCACTAAGCAGAACTATATCAAAAGCAGCCTAGTAAAAGTAAGTCAAGGCAGCACATGATCTTGAAAACCCTTTGCAATCTCATGCAAAAGTAAAAGGGGGTATGTAGCAAAAAGTTTCTAGAGACAAAATGAGAGAATCTGAGGGGATGACTGCTTGGGGTGGAACGAGAGTAAATGTGACATAAACTGGGCTTTACATGGTTTGTATTAAGGAAACGGAACATTACGCATAAAGAACAGCAAGTAAATAAGTAGCTAGCCTATAAAAGTTTACTAAGGGTAAAAATTCTGGAAAGGCAGTTTGGAAACCTTCATAATCTTGTCATGGGTTTAAAATAACAAACTGAGGAACTTGTATTTTACATAGGAGGGAAAAGGGAGCCAGTGGAGGTTTTAGAGTAGCTGAGTGACACTGTCAGGTCTATGAGAAACATCAGTTTGGCAGCTGTGTGGAACTGAGATTCTCAAGAGGAGAGACTTGTGGCAGAGAGACAAATTAAGGTACCTCTAATGAAAAAAAAAAAAACAGGAAGAAACTGAAAAAGATGTAAGATGATTTGATATAGGTCACAGTGCTGATGGAACAACCAGGAAAGTAAAATGTTTAACCAAATACAAGCATCTAGAAAAGATCTTAAATTAGAGAATACTAATAATAGATGAGAGAATGAGGATATAATTTACCTAGATTTTAGACAAGCTTTTGATACAGCATATCATGATATTCTTGTGGAGAAATGATGGAGAGATTTGGATTGGTAGAGAATATAATCACTTGAATTCAGTTAAGGATTAAGTGGTCTGACTCTAAAAGAACCTGTTATGGTTTAAATGTCCAGTCTCCAGTACAGTAACCAAGAGATCTAGCCTTGGTCCTGTGCCATTCTTCCACTTTATCAGTGCCTTGGATAATGTATAGGCAGAGTGTTCAACAAATCTGCAGATAACACCAAGATGAGAAGGATAGCTAACACAATGAATGACAGAATCAGGATCCAAAAGAATCTTAACAGGCTAAAGCAGTGATTCCCAAAGTGGGCGCTACCGCCCCCTGGTGGGTGCTGCAGTGATGCAGGAGAGCAGTGATGGCCACAGGCGCATTTATCTTTCCTATTAATTGCTATTAAATTTTTTTTTTTAATTAATTTCCAGGGGACTAAGTAATATTTTTTCTGGAAAGGGAGCAGTAGGCCAAAAAAGTTTGGGAACCACTGGGCTAAAGTATTGGACTAAATACAATCAAATGAAATCAATAGGGATGCATGTAAAATCTCACATTTGGGTTGTTCCTAGACCTCATTGTTCACAGGTTTCAAAGGATTGGGAAACGATGGTGTCCTGAAAGGTCATTTTATATATGTACCTACAAGTAAGGATTTTGGGGGGTTGACTTTTTAATCTTTCACAATTATTGGCTCATGAATTTGAAATGCTGTGTCTTTCTCTTATATCTCTTCTCCCTATGGTCATTTGGATGATAGCATAGTGGTCAGAGGAAAGAAGACTTAGCTTCAAGACCTGCCTCTGACATACTGGCTGTGTCACTCACCTGGCAAGTCACTGAACACCTCACTGCTTGGTGTAATTCTTTAGTTGCAGAGAATGTGCCAACCTACATTGGTAGAGGGAGCTTCCTCACTTTGGAGTTCCTGATATCATTGAGGTATAGTCCCCCTCCCTTATCTCCTCTATGTCTTCTCACCTCTCAGCGAAGAACAGAGTCAACTCATTAACTTGAGTTAGGCTTTCTTTCCTGAAAGCTTTGGCTTCCTGGATGATAGAATCACCAAGATTAGAGAATATTATTTCCAATATAATTTGGAAACAGTGATGTGACTGGACGAAGTCCTTCATTAAAGATTACAATGTCTCAGAGTGGTCATGTGACAGATCTTAAAAAACTAATATAATATAATAAATATAATATAATATATCGTATCATATCATATCATATTATATTATATTATGTTTTCAAAAACTAATCCAAGTTCTGGATCACCTTCTAGCTCAACCATGGACTGGCCACATACAAGTATAGCCTCTATGTCCAAAGGTACAAGATGAAGCATTCCCCTATGAAATCCTGAAGGTGATCAGAAAGTCTCAAGGTTCTCACAATCTCCCAAAAAGGCTTTGGAAGCCCCAGGGAGCAAGGGGAAGAGAGTCACCTGGCAACAGGACCAAGCAAGTACTACAGATCTCTAAGATTCATAGGATTGTGTTCTGAGACCACATGGAGGATCCTAAAGACTCAAAGGTCTGAATCTCCAAGATCTACTAGTGCCTAACCCCAGAAAGTGAAAGTCAGTCCCCAAAACCAGGCAATCAAGATTTAGAACAAATAGTGCTGACTGCAAAAGCAACAAAGGATGAAGTCACATCCTGGTAAAATGCACCAATTCAAGAACTAAAGCTGGAGGGAAAAATTAATCAAAGAAGACCCTACCAGTATAAAAAATTGTTACACCTATAGATGTGCCCAAATTTCCAATCAAGAAGAAGAAATTAATTTCATAATATCTTTAAGTAAAGACTCAAATGGGGAAGTTAGGAGGTACAACGGTTAGCATGCTGGGGCCTGGAATAAGAAGACAAGTTCAAATCTGGGCTCAGACATTATTATGTATGGCCCAGAGAAAGTCACTTAACCATGTTTGCCTCAGTTTCTTGATCTGTAAAAATGAACTAGAGATGGAAACGAAAAAAAAGAATCCAGTATCCTTGCCAAGAAAACCCTAAATGGGGTCATGTAAAGTCCAACACAACTGAATTGACTGAACAACAACAAAGGGACTCAAAAAAACAGCAATGATACAAAAAAGAGAGGGCCATGGAAATAAAGGTTTTTTTTTTAAATGTAGAAAATTGATCGGAAAAAAGTTAAGAATCAAGCATTAAAAAAATTGCCAGTTTTAAAAGTAGGGAATGGAATACATTTATCCATTTTTTTAAAAAATCAAGTATTATGAAACAGACTCAGTTTCAAATGCAACTTTCTTTTTTGTGTGTTTTGCTATATATATTATTTTTTTGATGTTTACCTTCAGAATAAAAAATTAAATTAATTTTACAAAACAAAAAAGAAGCAATGTCAATAGAGCTGAAGCTCAAACAGGATTAATACAGACTGACTGCATGTCTGTCATCTTAGAATTGTTCTAAATAAAAGCAAAGAGGCTTGTGTTATATTCATATTCTGAGAAATGTTGGATGTCACCTTGATTGACAAGGGAGGCAGTTGGAGAGATTGGAATGTTCCCAGATGCCGTTAGCCAGGGGCAAAAGTCGGTTGGCCAGGGAGTATAAATAACCCTAATAGCCAGCTGGAGGGGCTTTTGGTCCTTTGGGGCTTTTGGCTTTTGACTTTTGGTCTTCCTTTGGGCTTGGGTCCCTGGGTGTTGAAGGGAGGCTGGAGGTCTATGAAGAAGAGGGTTGGTAGGACCTGAATATTTCCTGAAGACTGTGAGAGCTAGTACATCACAAAACACTGATAGTGAGAAAGCTAAGAGAATAAAATCACCAACATAGCTGCATCAAGAGCAGTCAATATTCTCTGGCTTGGCAGTGGCCAGGCTGGGCCAGAGGGGTTATGAAGAACAAAGCTCCAGCTTCTACTAAATCAATAGCCTCCAGTCCTAAGTGTTAATTAATTATAGATATTAGATTGACAGGGTCTCCAATCCCCAATCCTTATCCTTATTATCCTTTCCCTAATTATAGATTATAGATAAAGAATGTTTAATAAGTACCTTCCTGAGTGGACTTTATATCACGACACTTGGGGAGGGAGCTAACACAGTCAGATAACAAACGTGATCCAAGGCTAATCAGAGCCCCATATTAATAATTTATCCAACCCACGTTGGACCTGAAAGGGTTACCCATCCACCTAACCTTTCGGGGTCCTCCTTGGGCATTTGTTGAAAGGGGAAATTATAACAACTAGCAAGGGTGATAGGGGTTGGTGTTCCCCCATCACCAGCAACTAGGGAGAGTACAGAGATACATCCACATCACTAGTTAACTATACCTCCCTAGGACCCTTCTTTCTTTATAACACTTGCCACTGGAAAGTTGGCAATTAGATTATTATTTTTTTTGGTCACAGCAACCCACAAAACTATCTCAAAATGCATGGAGAGATTGTAATTCGTGTTAGAAAAAGAAGTACATACAAGGATATAATCACAGACCTGAAGTGATGAAGAAGAATGTTAAATAATGATAAGAGAAGAAAAGGATTCCTATAGTCTCTCATTTTCCTTTTCTCTAGTAATCTAAAATTGTATTCTCTGAAAATTGTGGGTTAATAAAAGATGGCTTTTCGGTTGGCCAGTGAGCTCTTTGCTATTGATATGCATGAAACAATTATCTCTTGGTAAAGAAATTCAATACTTACCAATAGTGGCTGGCAAGTGCATTGTGGCAGAGGCCTGAGGTGTAAATGCACTGAAATACAGAATCAAAAGGTTCAAGCATCATGTCTAATTGAATCCTTCTAGTTAAGGTCTGCAAGTTCAGCCTGGGTCATCCTGTTCCCACTCAGAACACTCTACAGAAACAACTACATGCTAAATCAGGGGATAAGACCAAGCCAAATAAAATGAAGCCAAATCTGAAAGTTAGCTACTGTAGTTACTTCCCAGGGAAATATAATCTCTTGCCTCTATTCTTTAGTTCCTTCATCTCTGAAACACTTCTAGAATTGTGTGCCCTCTATCCACAGGCATTGATGAATAATGAATGGCCTATTCCTGTAAAATGATGTGAGCAGCTCAGGAGGGCACAGGATCAATATGAGTTATAGATGCATTCCTCTTCATTCATAGTTCTTTCTCTCTCACTCTTTTTTTTAATCAATGGAGTCCCCAAAATCAAGGCAATGAAGACTGGGATTACTTTACAAGATGAAGCTAGTTCCTTTGGAGTCTCCAACTAAGATGCCAGCTCTACCCCTGCACTTCTCCTAGAGCACATCTCACCGTTTCCGTAGAACAGCATCATCTCTCAGAGTTGCTTTCCCAGCTGAAAGCAGGTTCTGCAGGTACATTCTTGCCTCCTTCCAAGCAGCATAACCCAAGCCCATGAATCTATTAAGAGTTGGCTAAAATCAAAATAAGGAGAAAGTAATGTGCACAAAAATCTAAGGGGCCTTTTACACTGTTAATGGGGGTTCTGACTTACTTGAGGAGGCAATACTTAACTTAGCAAACATCTACTGAAATCTTATATTGTATTCTGTCAGTGAAGGAGAAAGAAAGAAAAGGAAGGGAAGGGAATGGAAAGGAAGGAAAAGAAAGGAGAGGGGAGGGGAGAGGGGGATTGGGAGGGGAGGGAAGGAAAGAAAGATAGTTTACTGAAAATGGAACTAGTGAATGTTTCTGAAACGGAACTAGTAAACTGCAAAGTAATCTATAAATCACACATTAACCATAATAATATAGTATGAACTACAAAAAAATGCTAGATGGAATATGGAATAAAGGAGGGTTCTGGAAGGGAGGAGAAAAAGGTTTTGAGGAGAATTTTTGATCATTATAAAATGGCATGATGTACATGAATTGGGTAAGAGTAGATTGGATATGAGGAACAAAGGCAGAGGGATGGAAGTTATGAGTGGGAAGTGGGGGAGAAATAGGGAAAAAGGGGGGAGAGGAAGAGAGAGAGACAGAAACAGACAGAGAATCAAGTCTTTACTATGTGAGGGACTCCACGCTAAAAGCAAGAAAGACAATCTTTGCCTTCAAAGAACTTCTAATGAGGGAAGAAAACATACTGGGAGTAGGGATGAGACTACAAGATGGTTTGGAGCTGATAGCAAGGAAATAAGGTAAAGGCTTGATTCTAAGCAAGATAAGGCAAGAGTTCATCTCTAAGAGCCCATAAACAGCAGGCAGGTTGGTTTGATTAGAGCCAAGGGACCAAGTGAAGCAAGAAGGATGAGATTATAAAGATGAAGAATAAAAACAGGGATGTGATACCTTAAGCCCTTTAAGCATATTTAGGATTGATCACTACTATAGACTGTTAATTAATAAGTTTATATGAGTAAATGGTATCTTGAATATTAATAATCATAAACTAGGTTTTAATTGGGTCATGCTTTTATAAGCTGTTGAAAGGTCTTTATAATTGATAAGAACATATTAAAGGCTTTGGAATAACAAAATTGTAGCTGATTGACCATAATTCAGCTGAGTTAAATTGTCAAAGTTACTTGAGTTGAAATAAGAGCTAAGGTAATAAACTGCACCTTGGAATTTTCAGGCTCTGAAACAGAGCGAGAGGAACTCAAAGCCCTTTCTATAGCCTCTCCACCTTTTCCCTCTCAGCTACCCAGAGGGTGGGGACAAGGATTTTATTGGATTCTGTAGTTATATAAAAGTAAATAGGGAAAAATTATAGGAAGCTGGGAGTGACTTGAAGGCAATGGGCTTTTTTTGAGCTTTTGGATGTTACCATTAATAATTTTAAAACCCAGATCTATTTATGTCTCCACACTAAGTAAATGCTCCCCTATCAGAATCATTGTGGTAAATTAGCACTTAAAACAAGAGATTGCCTCTAAATCTTTGGCAGTAGGTAGTAGCTAGAAATAGTGGGCCTTATAATACGAAATGCTTAGAATAAATGGCCCATGTGAAGAAAAATAAATGAAATAAAAATTTGGATTCTGTATGATACCATTTGGAAAACAGATCTGGTATAATTAAATGAATACTGACCTTATTTTAAGTGGAAGTTGAAAAGCTGAGGTTTTTTTTTCTTTCATTTTTACTATTTGGCATTAAGACACAGTTTTGGGGAAATGCATACAGATCAGAACAATTGTTCTCTGTGTGAGCTTAAAACAGGTTATAACTTGTTGTGGCAAATGATTGTGATGGAATACTACTGGGCTGTAAGAAATGAAAAACAGGTTGATTTTGGGGAAAAAAAATCATGGAAAGACTCACATGAAATTATGAAGAATGAAATGAGCAAAATCAACATTATATACAGCAATTGAAATATTGTTTGAGTAATGATTTGTGTATGTCCATCTCCAGAGAAAGAACTGATGAATAGAAATAGGAAATATATATATATACACATATATCTTTTTGCAAAATGATGCCTGCTATAATGAGAGGAGGAGGAGGGAATTAACTAGGTATTTAAATGTAACAAACAAATGAATAAATTTTAAAAAATAAATAAAGTGGGTTCCTTCAGTTTATCAATCTATAATATGAATAAAATATTGCCTAACATTAATATAATAATGTTCATGTTATATTCATTAGGCTGATATAAAAACATTTTCTATTTTGTATTAAAAAATAATTTCAGTGCAATTAGTTTTCTTAGAGGAGAGTAACTTATGGACTATCTTGTGTTATTTCAAAGAGACATGTACTTTTACTTAGGTTTATTATAAAATGTAGGATTAATACCTGTGTGTAGAGTGTGTCCTGAAGTACAAACATGTTTTATTAAAAACAACTAGCTTGATATGCACTGTTTTGATCACACCTCATTCCAGGATTTTTTGCCATAATTGGAGAAAAATGTACAACTTTTAAGTAAATTAATTTGTGTAATTTGAATCATTTGCTTGTATACTATGTTCTTGCCTATGTTTTTGTGTAAAGATTAGGCCCTTATCAGTTTCTACTCTCCTGCTGAAAGAGGAATTGGAATTAATTCTTAAATTGTCTTAAATAATTAAATTAAGTTCCAAATAGTAAGTTTAAAAATTGTAAAGTAAAATCTGTAATGTAAAAAGATTGAGAAAAATGTTAATTTATTCATAGAATGTATCCACAAATGTCCCAGTCCCTCCCCATCCCCCCCACATAATAAAAAGGCATCATCTGAGAAATAGATATGTTCATATAAATGAAGTCTTTCATGTTTTCACCTTTCAATTCACTCTCTGGAGGTAAGATTTGCAATTTATTCTTCCAGTATTAATTCTGCAGCTGTGTATGATGTTTTCTTGGTTCTACTCATTTTGCTGTTCATTATCCTGTGTAGTTCTTTCCAATTTTTTAAAATTAGCCTGTGCATCATTTCTTATGGCACAGTAGTATTCCATCACAATCATACACCACATTTGTTTAGCCATTCCCCAATAAATGGACATCCCTTCAATTTCCAATTCTTTGTTATCATAAAGAGAGCTGCTATAAATATTTTGAAACAAAGAGGTTCTTTTCCTTTTCCCCTGATCTTGGGAAACATGGGTCTAAGGGTTTACATAGTTTTATAAATATCTGGGTATAATCCCAAATTGTTTGAGAAAAAAATTAGAGAAACAATGTAATTTAAAAGACTTTCAGAAATTTGAGATATTTTAAGAATTCTACTTTCCTTGGAATTTTAAAATATTTAGTTTTTTAACTTGGTATTTGAATTTCTTAAAATGTCAGTTTAATCATTTGCCAATTTATATCACAAAAAGCTAAATGATTATGGAGTCAATACCAATTAGATAAGTGCACTTAGCCTTAGCTTACATGTCTAGTTCAGTCAATATTAAATCTTTAACCAGAAAGACTCATTTTACAAGTCAGATCCTCATGGATTTCTTGTTGCTATCTGTATTTATAGTAAGTAAAAAGTTTCCATAAAGATAGAAACAGCAAGAGGGATTTAAGAATTTGTATATTCTTCAGTTTCAAGCAAACTATGGGTTTCAAATTTGATGTTCTTCTTATAGCTCTATTGTTGTTGTATTTGGCAGAAGAGCGGTAAGGGCTAGGCAATGAGAATTAAGTGACTTGCCCAGGGTCACACAGCTAGGAAGGATCTGAGGCCAGATTTGAACATAGGACCTCCTGTCTCTAGGCCTGGCTCTCAATCTATTGAGCCACCCAGAGCAGAATCACAAAAGATTTGAGTTGGTCTCTACCCTGTGACCTGGTTATGAAGTAAAATTTAAGAAGCTGTGCTAAATTGTATTGAGATCTGTTTTGTAAAAGGTTTTAGCAGGAACATTAAGAATCTATATGAATTTAGAATCAGAGAAACACATCTACTGAAGAGGAGACCCCTTCAGAGCTACACTGAGAGCAAGATCTATTCCCAGACCAGATGACTTTGTGAGATATCTGGGATCTAATATGAGATGTGCTGATTAAATGGATATTGGGAATTGGCTACTGAGATACTAGGAGACTTGAGTATGTTTATTGAGTTTTCTTAGTTACTTTGAGACATAAATCTCTTTTCTTCATGGTTTTAGATATCCTACTATGGCTTGTGTTATGATTAATCATTCCTGTTATTCTTTATCTGCTTTGTATTAATGACTATATCAAAGCCTGATCTCTCCCTCTACCAGTCAAGTTTATTTTAGTATACTCAATTAGTACTGATTATGTTAAAGATATTATGGGATAAACTCATAGATTAGCGATAAATTGCTCAGAAGGTGGAGAGATTGAGAGATCAATTCTTGATTCTGTATTTCATATTTGATTTTACTTTGTAAGTAGTTTTATTCTGTAACCACAGCCTATATCAATGTAACAAACCCAAAGCCTCTTCTCTGTTTCTGACTGAAGAAGTTCATGTGTGCAAAAGTGTAGTTTCCTTTCTCCTTGAAGAGAGATAGCAAAGGCTTTTGGATAATCACTGTTAGCTAAAGAAAAACTGTTCTCAATACTTTCTTAAAATTTTATCTCAAGGGGCAGCTGGGTAGCTCAGTGGAGTGAGAGTCAGGCCTAGAGACAGGAGGTCCTAGGTTCAAACCCGGCCTCAGCCACTTCCCAGCTGTGTGACCCTGGGCAAGTCACTTGACCCCCATTGCCCACCCTTACCAATCTTCCACCTATGAGACAATACACCGAAGTACAAGGGTTTAAAAAAAAATTTTAAAAAAATTTTATCTCAGCATTTTCTGAAAGGATTATGTATTACCAGATGACCTTTTCCCATCTTTAGCAATTAATCCCTATACACCAGTAGGTCTGTATACCTGGGTCCCCAACAGTAACTTTAGGATGCAGTTGAAACTCAAAAATTCGCAAAAGCATTCCTTAGAGAGTGGTCTCTATCATATATCTGGCGTATAGTAAGCACTTAATAAATACTTGTTGAATAACTGATTGATTAACCTGAACATGTTTCCCCTGTATACAGATCCTAAGATAGAACACTTGGGATTTTCTAGTAATTATTGTCAACTCTGCTAGTTTGATTGGCCCCAAATTAACCAAATCATAATCCTATTCTGAAAACTGAAATTTCCACAGAAATATGTTCCCAGGCCTCTAGAAACAGAGGGGAAAAGTGATGATGTGCAAAAGGCAGGTAGACCTACCTGCTCAAAGACATCCTGGTGACTGGAAAGAACAGGACCATTGAATAGGTGCTTAATCACACTGAGATCCAGTATCTGGTCTCCAATTGCCACACCAATTCTTCGTCTTGGCTACAAGGGAAAAATACAGTTCACTTTTGTGGAGAGTCCTGGGGAGATATTAGAAACCAAATCTAGCATCTGAAGAGAAAAGAAAAACACCTAAAGATTATTGTCATTTCAAGAATAAGTTGTCTTTCCTAAAATTGCTTCTCTTTAAAGGACTGTGAAATAAATGCATTTTGTTTTCTGTTCTCTACACAAACTCATTTGACTCCAGCTGTGCTATAAATTCAAATATTTTCTGAATGACAAGATATATACTATATTGTAAGTCACATTTCATAGATAAAATAATTCCATATTTTTTTTAACTCTTAACCTTCTTAGTGTCAATTCTAAGACAGAGAAGTGGCAAGGGGTAGGCAATTAAGGTTAAGTGACTTGCCCAAGGTCGTACAGCTAGAAAGTATCTGAGGCCAGATTTAAACCCAGCTCATCCTGACTCCAGGTCTGGCACTCATCTATTGTGCTACCTATCTCTCTCTCAATCTCTCTCTCTCTCTCTCTCTCTCTCTCTCTCTCTCTCTCTCTCTCTCTCTCCCCATCTCTCTCT
>NC_058131.1:603992073-604122432 GCF_016433145.1 Gracilinanus agilis | reverse complement strand
ATTTTTTTTTACCCATACCTTCTGTCTTAGAATTAATACTTGGTATTGGTTACAAGGCAGAAGAGTGGTAAAGGCTAGGCAATTGAAATTAAGTGATTTTCCAGAGTCACATAGGTAAGAAGTGTCTGAGGACATATTTGAACCCAAGACCTCTGTGTCTCCAGGTCTGGCTCTCTATCTATTTAGCCACCTAGCAGCTTCCCATCCATATCTTTTTAAAAGGCAAGAAGGAAGGATATTGTACCTTTGGAGTGGGAAATGAATCAGATTCACTAGGAGGAAAAAAGAGAGAATTTTGGAGCTTGTCCAAGCTTTGAGGTCATACCTCCCACCCAGGGAAAGAATCATTTCTACAATGTTCCTTATCCCTTATGATAAATTATACAACTTCTTTTTGAGCTCAACTAATGACGAGCTCACCACTTCATAAAGTAATTCATTGTGCTGTTGGATTTAGCTGCTGAGGCAGATAGTGGATAGAGGGCTGCACCCAGGAGTTAAGATCTGAGTTTAAATCCTGCCTAAACAGCTATTTTTTGCACAACCGTGGGAAAGTCACTTAACCTCTCAGTTTTCTCACCTATAAAATGGGGATTAGATTGGGGTCTAATCCCAGCTCTATCTCTCTCTACCTAGACGAACTTGGCAAATCACAACTTCTGCGGATGTCAGTATAAAATGAAGACGATGATTTCTAAGGTCTCTTTCTCCCACTGTTAGGATATTATTTCCCTATATTAAGTATTATTTATGGAAAATTAACAATATGGTCCTTTTACTATTCAGAATCAAGTCTATTACAACCTAATTTATATTTATGTAAGATATTATTATCCAAATTGATTAAAATTAAGGCTCAACAAAAATCCATTACCATTAATAACTATTTGGACACCAAGAATTTTTCTTAGATATGATTTAACTAATGTATTAATTAATTTAATAATAAGAGGCACTGATGTCTTTTGGGTTTACAGCACTGTCATCTGCACATAATACACACACACACACACACACACACACACACACACTGAGCCCTCCTTTATAGGAAAGAAAAATAATTAAGCAAAACTAAGTAACAGCGACAGAGTATGTAACATTTCAGAGATCCTAAAAGTTCACAATGTAATCTAGATATTCTTTTCTGTATCACAAAAGCCCATAATGGGTTTTGGCTGTTAAAAATATGGTAGGAAATACTCCGCAAAACACTAGAATTTGCCACAATATGACAAATATGTTTTGTATGATAGGTAATCATGTGTAATCAAGAGCAAATTGCTTACCTTTTCAGGGAGGGAGAAGGGAATGGGAAGGAGAAAGGGAAAGAATTTGAAATTCAATGTGTTAAAAAACAAATGCCAAAAATGGTTTTACATGTAATTGGGGGAAAATTAGTGAAGAGTAAAAATGAACAAATAAATAATAATAAAAACCAATGAAGTTTGTTTCTACTGGTCTAAAATAAAGTCTTCAAAGCAGAAAGCCCTAGCTAATATTCGCCCAGTTGACAATGCATAGTGTCACACAGACTGGCTTCCAACTGGTGTATTCTATCCCCTTTTAAGTGAAATTTCTGTTTTGCTTGTTTTTATTATTAACTGACAGTGCTCTAAAGCAACTCTATAGAACTATAGGTTGCACAGCAGGTGCTAATCTGAATTGGTTGATAGGGTTCCCTCAGTGAGAAGGAGTTGGTCAAGTCACTTCGTCAAGGTCTTACTATGTGCCAAGGTTTGGGAATACAAAGGAGGGAGGAAAGAAACCCACCCAGTTCTTGCTCTCAAGGCACATACATTCTAAAGGGAGAAACAATATGTAAACACTGTATCTAGGTACATACAAGCTATCTACAGAGCACAGGAAGATACTCTGAAAGGGGAAGAAGGCAAGAGCAACTGTCAGGGATAGGGAGTGGGACAAGGAAAGGTCTCCTGCAAAATGAAATCACAGGTCCATTTGAAAAGACAAAAAAACAGCCACAAAACCACCACTTAAATGGAAAATTAGACACATGGAAGACACTTAATAAATGTTTGTTGACGTGATTTCAGTTTCTACCAGTTAAGTCTCACACCTTGTGTGAGTCTCACACCTTTAGTTTAAAACTCAAGCTTCAAATAATAATAGTGATCTCTTATTGATGATAAATATTTCTCTATATATTTACAAATATATTTAATATAATATTATAATAATCATAAATACATAATATAAAACATGAATGTAAAATAATATATAATTATGTAATCAATAATAAATATATACATATAACATTATATATCATGCTTTACAATATTGGTGTCAAACTCAAATAGAAATGGGGCCATGTAAACCCTATAGTGCCTATGAGCCACAAATTGACTTAGAAAACCACATATAATATTATCTACATTCTACTGGATTACTAGTTTTTTTTAATCCTCACCTTCCATCTTAGAATTAATACTGTGTATTGGTTCCAAGGCAGAAGAGTGGTAAGGGCTAAGCAATAGGGATTAAGTGACTTGCTCAGGATCATACAGCTAGGAAGTGTCTGGGGCCAGATTTGAACTCAGAACCTCCTGTCTCTGGGCCTGGCTATCAATCCACTGGGCCACTTAACTGCTCCAGGATTCCTATTTATTTTGTTAAATATTTCCCAATTACATCTTATTTTGTTTCAGTCTACACTAGTGTTGTGGGCTATGTGTCTTGATTCCTCTACTTTACAGCTTACAGGGAAACAGCTAGGTGGAGCAGTGGACCTAGAGTTTGGATCTTGCCTGAGTTACTTATTAAGAGTGTCATACCTGTGGTGGCAAAAATTGGAAAATGGGGGGATGTCCATTGATTGGGGAATGGCTGAATAAATTGTGGTATATGTCGGTGATGGAATATTATTGTGCTGAAAGGAATAAAGAAATGGAAGAATTCCATGTGAACTGGAACAACCTCCAGGAATTGATGCAGAGTGAAAGGAGCAGAGCCAGAAGAACATTGTACACAGAGAATGATACACTGTGGTAAAATAGAATGTAATGGACTTCTCTACTAGCAGCAATGCAATGATCCAGGACAATTCTGAGGGACTTATGAGAAAGAACACTATTCACATCTATAATAGGCAAATTTGTAAACTAAGCTTTTATAGACATTTAGTGTAAATAGCACCCAGGCTTTCAGATAAGACCTAAAGGTTCCAATGATGGAATAGTGGCAAGGAAGGAAGTCTTTCCTGAGGACTCCATTATGGAGGGGACAGTGTGATATGTTTAACTGCCTCTAGTGGAGAGCCCAGGAGAGGGGATTTTCCTTTATCAAGGAGTCATCTGTTCTGCCAGGAAGTGCAGGTGTGGGCATTGATCACAGCTCAGAAAGATGGACTTCCAGACTGAATCAGCTCTCTGCCTTAATTCTCCCTTTGGATTAATTTTTCCGAGAACCCGTGTTCTTGGAAACCTTGGATCATCACTGGAACAGAAGTGAACTCAGTTGTGAGACATTCATTCCCCTTCCATCCAGTCAGGCTAAACCAGGCAGCCTGGGCTAGTATAGATCCTGACCCAGCTCCCAGGCCCTGAGTTTTGTCCTTAAATACCTAGTTTAGGGTGACCTCTCCCTACATCTCTTACCCTTAAATTCATTATTAAGTAGTAGTTTTAACTTCCTTTTGCTATTCCTTCTTCACAATCCAGAGGGCTCATTATAGGTTAATGAATAGGTCTGAAGTGACAGTTGGTCTCAACTGTCTTCACTCATTTCCAAGTCCTGTGTTTTGTGGGTGTGGATAAGATTCCAATTTGTATTTGTCTCAGTTAGTTATCCCTCTTCACCCAAACATTCCTCCTTCTCCCCTTCTCTAAACCCAGTGTTTAATTTATCCATTTACACATCCAGAGAAAGAACTGTGGGAGCAGAAATGCAGAAGGAAAACCTATGATTGATCACATAGTTCGATAAGGATGTGATTGGGATTTTAATGTTTTTTTTAAACCCTTACCTTCTGTGTATTGACTCCTAGGTGGAAGAGTGGTAGGAGTGGGCAATGGGGGTCAAGTGACTTGCCCAGGGTCACACAGCTAGGAAGTATCTGAGGCCACATTTTAACCTAGGACCTCCTGTCTCTAGGCCTGACTCTTAATCCACCTGAGCTACCCAGCTGCCCCAGGATTTTAATGTTAAAGGATCACTCTACTGCACATATGAATAACATGGAAATAGGTTTTGTAACAATGATACATGTATAACCCAGTGGAACTGCTTGTCAGCTTTGGGAGGGGGGAGGAGAGAGCAGGGCAGGGGGAAGGGGATCATGAATCATGTAACCATGGAAAAATATTCTAAATAAAATTTTTAAAAAAAAATTTAAATCTTTAATAGTTAAAAATATTTTTATTTAAATCTTTACTTTTATATTTAAATCTTTAATAGTTAAAAAAAATATCACTTAACTCCAAGCACATCACTTATCCTCTCTCAGCTTCTGTTTCCTCAGCTGAAAAATGAAGATAATAACAGTACCTACCTCACAGTGAACAAGATAATGAAATATCAAATGAGATCAAATACAGAGAACACTCTGCCAACCTTAAAGGGCTATATAAATATATTATCATCATTATTTCCAGAGCACTCCTAATACTCACAATCTCATTTGATCTTATGAACAACCGTTGGAAGAAGGGAAATTGAGGCTCCAAAAAATTAACCAACTTACTCAAAGGCATACAGCTAATGTAATATGGGAATAAAGCAAGTGGATGGGGTTTGTAGGTCCCTAAGTCAGTAGATGGGAAAGGAGAGTACAATAGTGGAGGTAGTAGATCGAGGTGGTAGGAGATGTAAGGGAACAACTGAGTTTAGGGAAATATAAGATGATGAAGTATAATAAGCAGCAAGGGGAGAGGATGAGGTAATTGGGCAGGCAGCTGCAACAGGGAGACACAGACTGGGTACACAGGCTTGAGACAGAGGACACTGAAGGGAAACAGGCTGAACCCTTCCCAGTAGGAAGGGCACTTCTACAGACAAAGGTTGGGGCCAGTCAGAAATGGTTTGAAACTAACTAGAGGGCTTTCTAGTCAGTTTCTCAGGTTCACACAGAGTCCCGAGGCTCCTCCCTGTCTGTGAAATAGAAGGGCTTCTCAGAGGAAGTATAGAGATCACCACTTCCTTCAAGATGGACGCCTCCAGCTCCCCTCAGGACCCAAAGAGAAACTATTCCTTTGTCTCCTTATCCCTCTTTTATCATTCAACCGATGATCTAGCAAAAGGTTTGATTAAATGACCACAGGATTTATTAAGTATCAGGACTGATTATAAAGGACAGAGGGATACAAGGTTTCTTCTAGGGAGAAGCTTCAGGTGGGGGAGGGACACAGGAATGGGAGACTGAGAAAGGGTCTGCCTTCACTCAATCCTGGGAGGTTTTGTTGCCTTTAGAGTTAGGGAAGTTATACACAATGAATCAGGAGATAATTTGTATCAAGGGTAAGCCCTACTTGACTATGGGGAAAACTAAGTCTTCAAAGTTTGATTGTTACACCCAAATCCACCCTTCTCCCCAAACCCACAGGAAATTAGAAAAAGAAATGGTGATTGGAATAGGGGAGGTCAGGGAGATCCAGAGGAATTAGCTAAGCTACAAAATCTCAAGAGAAAAGGTACAGAATCAAGACCAGGTTTCAGCCCAAAGACCGAGCTCAGTTGACCCTCCTGCTCTGACAGAGCCTCCAGGATCAACTGCCTCTAGTCAGAGTTCTAAACCCTCTCAACTGCCAGAAATTCTGCAGTTAGCCTTTTGCAAGGTTGATTGCACCTCTGTACCACACTAGTATGTAGAGGCTATGATGTGGCATAGAGTGATGACTTGGATTGAGGAAGGCTTAAAGTTTAAATCTGGCCTCAGCTACTTACTAGATGTGTGACTATAGATGTCACTTAGCCTCCCTGTGCCTTATTCTCCTCATCTATAAAATGAAAAAGTTTGGTTTGATGGCCTCTAAGGTCCCTTCAGCTATGATCTTAGTTGAGTAAAGATGCCAATCTGAATCTTCAAACTCCAAATCTGGTGCTCTTTTCTCTTAAAAGGGGTCTAAGTCAGTCTTTCACCTTTACCACCTAGAAATCAGGAAGAAGTTTGAAACAAACAAACAAAAGGGTACAAAGATTTTGACTTCTCCTTTCCATTATCCTTTAATTATGCTTTTGTAGTACTTTTGAACTTGGGTAAGCCTTTGATATAAGTCAATCACAAAAGCACTTTACAACGCAGTGGGTACCCAATCCTTTGACAGCCCTTCTGTCAATTTAGTGAGGAAGTTATTTCAAGGTGCTGTGCCCAAAAGATTCATCAGACCAAGAGGGCACCAGTAATGAGGCTCTTAGAATCTTGCAAGCTTGGCCTTCAGGCAAACACAATGTCTACAGTACACCATGCTCCTAAAAAAAAGTCTTTCCAACTTAGTAAGACCTGCTGGAATTTGCATTTCTCTGGCCTCAGCTTTGAGAAGTCAAGTTACCTTCCTGCCATAATGATGTGACCTACATCTAGGGACACTATTTCTGTGATTTTTCGTTAATAGCGATAACAATTGCAATACAAAGAAGCTGTGTATCCTCCCTCCAAAGAACTATCCCTTCATTCTCCATAGGCCTCCAGAACATCCTAATTATTCCACACTTTACTTCCAAAACATACAGAGAACTAACTTATTATACTTTCAGAACACCACTGTGGATCCCTGGGCTCGAAGTGAGAAAGACCTGGGTTTGAATCCCACCCTCAGACATTTATTAGCCATGTGACCAAAGGTAAGGCATTTGATCTTTCTGAATCTCAGTTTCTTCATCTGTAAAATGGGGACAATAACTGAGGTAATGTACACAACATACTTTCTAAATCTTAAAAGCACTAACAACATGAGTTATTATATTCAGCAATTCTAATTGACAGATTCTAGTTTTGAATAGACAATGAACAACCTATTCCTGTTCATGCTCTTAAAGGTAGATAATTGGATAGTACTCAAAAACACATTCATCTTTACCCATACCTTTTCCCACTTCCAATGACTCCCTTTAATGGGACAGTCCATAAACAGAAGCTTCAGAAATCAACATCATCCAACTATTGGCATCTATAACGTCATGTTTGCCCTGCAGTCTTCATTGTTTATCAATCAAGTGCTAGATTGTGTAGCATGCAAAGAGTCAGCACCAGATCAGGGTTCTAGTCTGGGCTCTAAGTCACTCATCGGACCTTGGCAAGCCCCTTAACTTCTCCATGACTCAGTTTCCTTGGATGAAAATAAGATCTGGCCTCTCCTCCATCTATATGGCAGAGTTGTGAAATCAGAAATTAGTAACTACATTGTGAAAAATGGAGAAACATTTTAAATGTAAGGTACTATTTATTATTTTTATGTATCTCCCAACTTTGAAATTCTATGATTTATGCCTATGACCCTAAGGAAAATTAATAGCAGGCCCAGAAATGAAAAATAAAGGCAATGCGTCTTTACTATACAAGAGCTTTAAATTGTCTTTTTTTGGCTGAGGGGTAGAGAGGTCATGCATGATGTCAGAGCATTTTGTTTGTATTTATATGTGCTGGGGACAACAGGATGACTCAGTCACTTCAAGAGATCTGCCTGCTTTCAGAAGAAAAGAGGTTCCAATAACTGTTTAGAATGGAATTTCTTGGATAACACTGCACTGAGTCTGGAAATTTTAGCTTTAGTAATCCAGTAAAATCTAGAAGAATCTGGAAGAAAGCTAATATTCATCAGTGATGTCAGAAATATAATAGATCAGCCAAGAATGAAGCTAGTATTCATATGTACAATTTTCCCCCTTAAAACAATAATACTGAAGGGCAGCTGGGGAGCTCAGTGGATTGAGAGTCAGGCCTAGAGATGGAAGGTCCTAGATTCAAAGCCGGCCTCAGACACCTCCCAGCTGTGTGACCCCGGGCAAGTCACTTGACCCCCATTTGCCCACCCTTACCACTCTTCCACCTATGAGCCAATACACAGAAGTTAAGGGTCTAAAAAAACCCAATAATATTGAAAGTGTAAAAGGTGGTAAATGAAGCTGTAATAGGAGGTTGTGAGACCTCCTATATAGATGGTATATAAATAAGCTTCAGTAACTCTGCAGTTGGATGTGGTTTGTGTTGAATCAGCTGACAAGTGACAGGTCACTTCACTCAATTAATTCGACCTTTACAACTGACCAATAAGGAAATAGAAGATTCTTCCCCCAAGTGTCAGAGCTATATGAACTTAGTTCTTTAGATGAACTCAAAATTAATAAACACTAATTATTATGAATATTATTTCTGACTGCGATTGTTAATCCTGAACACAGAAGATCAATAAGCTCTTGGATGACTTTAGTGATATAAAAGAGAAGTGTTAACTGACAACTTCCCCTTGGAATCTTCATTACAGAATAGGTCAGTACCAGCTTGTCTCTATTAATTTATTTAATGATAGTAAACAAGATTAGGGAAAGGAAATTTGAAATACTGAGGAAAGAGGGATTAAAGATAAATCCTAAAACCTTGGCTAACTAATGAAGTTATATTAAATCTTCTGAAGTTTTTAGGAGAAGCTGATTTCCTGAAGCCTGCCAGGCAGACCTCCTTGAGCAGGCCTAAAGCCTGACTCTGATTAATTGATGTTCAAGCTCAGTTCAAGTTGATTTGATTTAACAGAGTTGATCTTCTTGTTGGTGTTTAGCAAATTTGTATATTGTTGATGATGATGTTTAAAGCTGGATACCAATAGCACAGGATGAGCAATGAGCAGCCTAGGTAACTAATCCTATAAGATATAAGTTAACCTAGCTAAGAGACAATCCTGAGATGCCTACCTTCCCATCTTATCTATGGATTGAGACCCTGAAGCTAGAAATCTCTCTCAATTTATAGACTCATCTCAGCAGACTTTTTGGTCTCATGCCAGCTCATGCCACTCCTGCATTCTTTATTCCAACTCAAGTAACTGGAAACTATCCTGGTCCAAAATGGCTTCTTGCAAAAGAATTTACAAAGGGAGGGATAAGGGGGAGAGAGGGAGAGAGAAATCTGTTAGGTTATTTGCTTTAAGCAAATACTAAGTTTGACAGGTTAGATTACCTCAAGTAAGGTAGTAGTTAGAGAGCTCTTCTAAGCCAGGAAGGTTTGGGGTTAGGTCCTGGTTCAAGTGTGACGCATCATGGTTATATAATCAATCAGAGAAAAGTTACTTAACATTTCAGTGCTCTAGAGCAGTTATGGGCAAACTATGGCCCATGGGCCAGACTGGGGGGGGGGGGCCTAAAATGTTCCATTCAGCTGGGCATATTATTCCTAATCTGATGAATACAATGAGTAGGATACAATACAATGAAACTTAGAAAGAGTTGCCTTAGAAACAGACTGAGAGATGAGCATTTCCTTTCCTTTGGCCCCCTCTTTAAAAAGTTTGCTCATCATTGCTCTAGAGAATGCTCTAAGATAGTGATGGCAAACATTTAGAGATGGAGTGCCAGGCCCTGCTCCCAGCTAGACTGGGTGCCATGCCAGTCCCCCTCCCCACTGAGTGCCATGTGCTCCCCACCCCACCCTTATCCCATACAGGAGAGGGAGGAAGCACTCCAATTGGGCTGCTAGGCTGGGGGGTGGGGGGAGTGAAAAAATGTCATCAGGCACAGTGGAGAGGGGGAGGGGAGAAGTTCCACCCAAGTCCCTCTGCCTTTCTAGTAATTGGGGGAGGGGGGCAACTGAATGCCCACAGAGAGTACTCTGCGTGCCATCTTTGGCACTTATGCCGTAGGTTTGCCATCATTGCTCTCAGACTAGAAGTTACAGAGACCTGCACAGGCAGAGAGTGAATCTTCATGTACCAATAAAATCATAGGTTCAGTTAATATTCCTTCTTCTTATTTGGCAGGCTAATACTCCAAGGTGGTGGGGAAGATAGCCTCAAGGCTAGTTACTTAATTTTTTTTTCTTCTAGCTCTACATTGGATATGGCTTTTTAATACCTAGCTATATGGCAAATTAATATTCTTTAAATGATATTTTACCTATGTTCCATAGCACTATTTTCCAATCATGCTTTAAAGGTTACTCTTTCTCTCTAATAGTTATGCTGATTGTCAATCAATCACGTTTTCTACTATTATTGCCAGTCAAACTAGAATTTTTTCTTGGGGGTTGGGAAGAAAATGAAAGGCATGGAACTAGATAGAGAAGGAATAATATTACAACTGTCAATCATACTTAAAAGTGACTAATAGTCTCAAGCATCCTTAGGAAGTCCTTTTCAAAATTCTCAATTAACTGAAAAATACTTTTAAAAATCCTCTTTCTTTCTTCCTTCCTTCCCAGCCCTTACATTCCACCTTAGAATCAATACTATGTATTGGTTCCAGGAAAGAAGAGTGGTAGGCTGGCAATGGGAGTGAAGTGACTTGCTCAGGGTCACACAGCTAGGAAGTGTCTGAGGTGAGATTTGAACCTAGGACCTCCCGTCTCTATGTCTGGCTCTCAATCCCCTGATAAAAACCTTTCTTTTATTAAAAGAAGGTAAGGTGGACTTCACCTTTCATAGAGCTTCCTCTCAGTTGCTCTTTCAGCACATTTCTACCTCTAAACATTAGAGGAATGTGATGATATACCAAACCTCTTTCTAAGAGCTGTTTCAAGAATGTTTTGGACTACTAAAGGCATTTAGCAACAGAATTTCACCTCTCAAAATGTTTAGCTCACCTCCTATTTTATCTCCTCCAAAGGTTTTTCTTGCAATTGATTCATATGTGTTGCTAAGAGTTCATGGTAGGTCCAATTAAGACCACAGGAGCATAGATCTAGAGCTGTAAGGGACCTGAGGACATCTACCCATCCCCTCATTTTATACATGAGGAATGTATAAATGTCAAATGAGTTGTTCAAAGCAACATAAGTGGTATGAGAGGCAAGATTTGAAATCAGATTCTTTAACTTCAGAGTCAGTGTTCCTGTCACTTTACTATGCCATTTGCTTAGATAAAAATTAAGAAGATACTCTCAGGGTTCATTTTTTGAAGGGTCATCTTGAAAAGTCTGTTTCTAGCTAATAAAGGTTAAAGTTTAACCAGGTTGTGTATTTGAGTTGCACTGTCTGATTTAGATTTAACTTCTTATCACATTATAACATCACAAGAACCACTGGTGCAGTTTGGGTGTTGGGAAATCACAGAAACAGTAAAGCTCTTATCTTCGAAAAATCCTAATGGCAAAACTTTGAAAACATAAACTTTATAATATTGCATATAGTGTACATGTGTGTTCAACATTAAGAGCAGAGCGCCAATCAAGAATGACCATATCAAAATTGTGAAGCCAATGCATTGTTGATGGAGTTGTGAACTGATCTACCTATTATGGAAGGTGTTTGGAACTACGCCCAAAGGGCTAAAAAACTGTGTGTATCCTTTGATCTAGTAATGCCAATACTGGGTCTGTGTATTAAAGAGATCATAAAAAAGAGAAAAGAACCTACTTGTACAAAAATATTTATAGTAGCTCTTTTTGTGGTGGCAAAGGATTGGAAATTGAGGAGGCGCCCATTGATTGGGGAATGTCTGAACAAATTATGGTATATGTTGGTGATGGAATACAATTGTGCTATAAGAAACAATCAGCAGGATAATTTCAGAAAAATCTGGAAAGATTTAAATCAGTGATTCACAAAGTGGGCGCTACTGCCCCTGGTGGGTGCTGCAGCAATCCAGGGAAGTGGTGATGGCCACAGGTGCATTTATCTTTCCTATTAATCGCTATTAAAATTTTTTAAAAAATTTAATTTCCAGGAGGCTAAGTAATATTTTTCCTGGAAAGGGGGCAGTAGGTCAAAAAAGTTTGGGAACCACTGATTTAAATGAACTATTGCAGAGAATATAAGCAGAACTGAGAGAACATTGTATCCTGTAACAGCAATATTGTATGATGAACAACTGTGAAAGACATAGCTATTCTCAGTAATAGCATGATTCAGGACAATTTTGAAGGACTTACGTCAAAAATGCTTTCCACCTTCAGAGAAAGAACTGTTCGAGTCAGATGCAGCTCAAAGCATATGATTTTTCACTTTAGTTTATGGTTTTATTTTGGGGTTTTGGTTTTATAGGTGTATTCTCCTATAACCATGACCAATATGGAAGTATGTTTTCCATGATAATACTTTTATTATCATCAAATTGCTTACCTTTGTTAAAAAGGAATGAAGAAGGATATATATCTTTGTATATCTCCTTTAGATCTTCCTCTCTAGATTTGGGAGGATAGATGGTATGTAGATCTTAGAGAAAGTATGAATGAAGGAGGGATCAAGTGCCAGGCCTAAGCCAGTTATATTGGTGAGGGAGGAACACCCACTCCTCTCACAATAGCTATGGATGGGTATTTATAGGGTGGGGCCAACCAACTTTTGCCCCTGGCTCAGGGCACCTGGGAACATTCTGAATCTCTCAACTGCCATCACTGTCAGTCAAGGTGGCATCCATCTTATCCCAGATAATGATTTTAATAGCATCTATGAGAGGGGGGAGGGAAGAAGACAATTTGGATCTTAAAATTTTGGAAAAACACAGGTTGAAAATTGTTATTATATGTAATTGGGAAAATAAAAGCTTTTTTAAAATTTTAGAATATTTTTCCATGGTTACATGATTCATGATCTCCGCCCCCCCACACTTTCTCCTTCTCCCTCTCAAAGCCGACAAGCAGTTCCACTGGGTTATACATGCATCGTTGTTCAAAACTTATTTCCATGTTATTCATATGTGCAGTAGAGTGATCCTTTAACATCAAAACCTCAATCATATCCATATCGAACTACGTGATTGATCGTATGTTTTTCTTCTGCATTTCTGCTCCCACAGTTCTTTCTCTGGATGTGGACAGCGCTCTTTCTCACAAGTTCCACTGGATTATCCTGGGTCATTGCATTGCTGCTAGTAGAAAAGTCCATTACATTCAATTTGCCATAGTCTGTGTACAATGTTCTGGTTCTGCTCCTTTCACTCTGCATCAGTTCCTGGAGGTCATTCCAGTTCACATGGAATTTCTCCAGTTCATCATTCCTTTCATCACAATAGTATTCCATCCATTATATACCACAATTTGTTCAGCCATTCCCCAATTGATGGACACCCCCCTCATTTTCCAGTTTTTTTGCCACCACAAAGAACATGACTATAAATATTTTTGTACAAAATTTTTTCCTTATTATCTCTGTGAGGTACAAACCCAGCAGTGGTATGGCTGGGTCAAAGGATAGGCATTCTTTTAAAGCCCTTTGGGCATAGTTCCAAATTGCCTTCCAGAATGGTTAGATCAATTCACAACTCCATCAGCAGGGTATTAGTGTCCCAATTTTGCCACATCCCCTCCAGCAGAAAATAAAATATCTTGAAAGAGAAGAATGACCACAAATTAGGGCATAATGACAACATAGCTTTTAGCCTAACCCCTTCCTGGGCAGCTTTTCCTTTATTTATGTTTACTCCTACAATAGAACAGCCCAATCTCTTTTCAACAAGCCTCTATTTCCTGAGGTCCTACTCAGGACAACTTGGGTATGCATTCAATTATCTCTGATGCTGGGGTATGGAACTAAAGAAAATGCTTGCCATTCAATCCCTAGGAAATTTGTGGAAAAACATATAAGACTACTTTTCCAGATGGATGGTGAGCTTCCCCACCCCATCCATCAGGCAAGACTAGCTAACCTTGATACATCTTTGATATTAAGTATACAAATCAAATTTTTGTGTAGTAGAAAGAATACTGGCCTAGAACTCAGGAAATCTTAGTATTACTGCTACAAACAACCTATAGTGAAATCTTGTTCCTAGACCTCTTTGGTCATAATTTCATTATCAATAAAAGAGTTTGATTAGATGATAATCTCTAAGATTTCTTTTAGTTCTCAGATTATGTAGCTCCATAGACCAGATGCTAAGAACACTGGAATAATTAACAGATGCCAAGAATAAGCAAAACCAAGAGAAAAATAATGACTCCAACAATGGAAATGAGATCATTAAAATAAGGTTGAATTTAAAGGAATTTCAAAACTAGTTTCCTAAAACAGATAATGAAGACATATCTCCCTCTTCATGGCTGAGACACACTTTAGGATACAGTCTCTACATTGTATATTTTTCTAAATTGTTATTCCTTAAGAGCCTGGCCAACTATGTTCCGTGGGGTCTTGAAGAGTTGGACATGACTAAATGAATGAACAAGGGAGATTGAAGTAGGATGTGAGAAGAGGATTGTTTTTTTCCCCATAGAAATAAGTGTGTTATAAAGACAAAACATATATGTATATTTGTGTATTAGATATTGTAAGATTAAAAATTAATATCAAATACTCCAAGCATTATTTTTATAAAATGTATTAATTATCACTTGAAGTAAAGGAATAAAATAGCCTGAGTAAAGTTTACCCAGACCATGTTCATGGGAGAAGAGGGAAAGAGGGCGGAATTACAGAAAGTTTTTTTTTTATCTATACAACATAAGGACATAACATGGGGACGAAAGGAAAGGGATTCTGGGAGATAAAGTCCAAGGGTACAAATTCTAGTTACAATATATAGTATATATGTATTTTGTGTATGTATCTTATATATATTTATATATGTATTTTATATATATATATATATCTACAAACACACTCACAAATACACACATCCCATTGGTATGGGACCAATAGCTCTACACGTCTGTTGTTATATACCTCAGTTTTCCCATGTGTAAAGTTGGGAGAATAACAAGGTTGGAAATTTGGGGTTTTATTTTGTTTTGTTTACTTGTGAATATCCAACTAATAAATATTTTTATAGACAAATGGCTGGTTCATAACACACTAGAACTGGACTCCACTCCTAGGAAAACAAAATCTTCTCTTTCTTCTGCATACTGCTGGATATCAGCAGTGTGTGGCTGTGGTAGACAGAAGAGGAAAATTTGTTGTCAAAATAATTAGGCCAGGAATTGATAAATGGGCAAGAGACGTGAATAGGCAATTTTCAGGTAAAGAATCAAAAGTATCAATAAGCACATGAGAAAGTGTTCTAAATCTCTAATAATTAGAGAAATGCAAATCAAAACAACTCTGAGGTATCACCTCACACCTAGCTGATTGGCTAAAATGAAAGAAGGGGAGAGTAATGAATGCTGGAGGGGATGTGGCAAAATTGGGACATTAATGCATTGCTGGTGGAGTTGTGAACTGATCCAACCATTCTGGCTGGCAATTTGGAACTATGATCAAAGGGATATAAAAGAATGCCTGCCCTTTGATCCAGCCATACCATTGCCGGGATTGTACCCCAAAGAGATCATAGATAAACAGACTTGTATGAAAATATTTATAGCCGCGCTTTTTGTGGTGGCAAAAAACTGGAAAAGGAGGGTATGCCCTTCAATTGGGGAATGGCTGAACAAATTGTGGTATATGCTGGTGATGGAATACTATTGTGCTCAAAGGAATAATAAACTGGAGGAGTTCCAGGTGAACTGGAAAGACCTCCAGGAATTGATGCAGAGTGAAAGGAGCAGAGCCAGAAGAACATTGTACACAGAGACTGATATACTATGGTAAAATGGAATGTAATGGACTCCTGTACCAGCAGCAATGCAATGACACAGGACAGCTCTGAGGAATTTATGGAAAGGAACGCTACCCACATTCAGAGGAAGAACTACAGGAGAGGAAACATATAAGAAAAACAACTGCTTGAACGCATGGGTTGAGGTGGACATGATTGGAGATGTAGACTGGAAACTACCACACCAATGCAACTATCAACAATTTGGAAATAGGTCTTGATCAATGACACATGATAAAACCAGTGGAAATGTGCATCGGCCATGGGGGGGGGGTGAAGGGGGGTGAAGGGGAAAGTAGGAGCATGAATCATGTAACCATGTTAAAAACGAATATTAATAAATGTTTAAAAAAAGAAAAAGAAAAAAAAAGAAAAAATAATTAGGCCAGGGATACAGAAAGAGTTAAGAGAGGAGGCAGAGTACATACTCCTGACTTCACTGAAGTTCATTCAGAGATCAGGGACAAATGCTAAAGGGAAGTACTGTGGTACAGTGGGACAAGGACTAGATGCCAATAATTTGATTTAATTCAACAAATATTTATCAAGTACATACTTCATGACAGGAATTATGCTATGTGCTTTGAGGTACAAAGATGAACTCAAAATAGTCCTTGACATGAAGAGATGTCTAGTTAATGGGAGTAGGGTAGGGGTCATAAAATATATAGATACTTAAGTAGTAGATAATTTGTGGGTGGATAGAGCACTGACAGCTGGGGAGGAGAGGTATCAGAAAAGGTTTTAAATAAGAGTTGATACCTGAAAAGGCAAGGATGAAAAGGGAATACAGCATAACCCTGTCCCCATCCAACCAAAAGGAATAGGAAGGTAAATAAGGTCTAGCTCCCTTGGTCTTTCCCATGAAAGACCATCCCATGGAAACTGAGCATTACGATTTATCTGCTACACACTACTATTAGCTCTCTGGATAGCTACCTCCTACCACTTCTCCATCTTCCTATTGTTAAGTCATTTCAGTTTTGTCTGAATCTTCATGACCCTATTTGGGGTTTTCTTGGCAAAGATACTGGAGTGGTTTGCAATTTCCTTCTCTAGCTCATTTTACAGATGAGAAAACTGAGGTGGACAGGGTGAAATGACTTGCCCAGGGTCACACAGCTAGTGTCTGAGGCCAGATCTGAACTCAGGAAGAGGAGTCTTCCTACTCCAGGCCCAGCATTGTGCCATCAACCTTTACTCATTTTTTTCCAGCCCTGTGTCAATCAGTCACCTAAGAGAAAAGATCCCCATCCCTACCTCTCAAGCTCATTATCATCCTCCTCTTCAACTCTATTCAAGACTTACTCTAACTCTGCCCACCTCTTCTACTGTGTCTTTTGGAATTCCATTTCCATAATGAACACACTTTCATTCTGTACCTCTCCCACATTGGCCATCCATTTTCTCACACTCTCAACATACTAACTTAGAAAGGAAGTAAAAATATTCTTTACTCTCTGCTACCACTTCTAGACTCTTCCTTTATCTCCATTAATCCAATCAGCAATCACTTTTCTTTTGTGGTTGGTGCTGCTAAAAATGTTCATTGTTTATAGATCATAGAGGCTATATGATACAGATTACCAACTCCTTCCTTTCTCAGAGTTGAGCATCTAGTCTGCTATCTTCTCTGTATCTCCTACCCTTTTACTAGAAGATTTCTGCATTAATCTTGATGTTCCCTAAGATTTCCTAAACTCTTTACATCCCATGATAGGTTCCTTTACTCCACCTCAACTCTACATAGGGACAGTAACATCTTGGATCTTGCCCTTATTCAATTGTTCCATTTCTTTAATTAAATGCTCTTACATTCCTCTCTCTGACCATAACCTCTTATCATTCCATCTCTCTCTGTTTTTTGGCTAACCAGCACAACTCCACACTTAAATCTGCTCTCAAATTCCTAGGTCTTTTGTGTGGCATCCCTTGTCTAATGCCATCCCTGGATAACTACCATCATCTGCCCTCTCTAATCCTGGGCACATACCACTGAACAAAGTCGGACACTGAGACCAAAGACAGAGGGCATGGTTTCAAAGGCTTCTTCCATGTAAATATAGTCACAAACAGTTCTAGAAAGCTAAAAGTAATCTAACATGGTGTAAGAGAAAAAAGAGCAGTGGATTTGCAAGGAGAGAGCCTGGGTTTTAATTCTGGCTCTCCCATTTACCATATGATACTGGCAAAGTCACAGCCTCTCTAAACTGCATTTTCTTCATTTGTTGTACTAGATGACCTCTAGGGACCCCAACCTCTTAATCCATGATCCTAAGAGCTTTGGAAGCAAGGTTTGTTATTATAATAAATATTATGATTATTATCACAGAAACTAGCAAAACAACAACAGCCTTCATCTTCATTCATCTATATATCTAGCAATCCTAAAGCAAGGTAGTAGGGAATAAAGTGTCAGCTATGGAATAAGGGAGACTTGAAGTCAAATCTAGTCTGAGACACTTATGTGATTATGGGCAAGTCACATAGCCTCTGTCATCTGGAAAAGTTGTATAATAAATAACAGCACCTACTTAGAATGGTTGTTGTGAGGATTAGATAGGATATTTGTAAAGTGCTTTGCAAACTTTAAGGTGCTAGGCATTATCTTCTGTCTATTTCAGTTCGACTATGTAGAAAGTGAGTGAAATTCTTCCTTTGGATACAGATTGGGGACTATGAGCATAGAATGTTGCACATACTGTTTGATGTGTTTGCTTTTCCAGTCTATTTTACTTAATGTTTTGTTGTTGTTAAAAGGAAAGATTCAGTTTAGTGGTTGGGAGGGAAGCACATAATAGGATATGACTGCAAAAACAAAGTATTGATAAAATCTTTTTTAAATGACATTAAACAGGGGGCAGCTGGATCCCTAAGCGGATTGAGAGCCAGTCATAGAGACGGGAGGTCCTAGGTTCAAATCTGACCTCAGACACTTCCTAGCTGTGTGACTCTGGGCAAGTCACTTAACCCCTATTGCCTGGCCCTTACCACTCTTCTGCCTTGGAAACAATATACAGTATTGAATCTAAAGCGGAAGGTAAGAGTTTTTTTTTTTTAATGGCATTAAACAAAGATGATAAAAATTAAGTTAATATAAACAAAATAAAATTACATGGCAAGGCAGAAACCACCCATATTTTTATGATCTAGCACTGTAGAGATGAAAAGACATGTTCTAGTCCTAGTTTTATTATTGAATAGCTCTGTGATTTGGAGAAAGTATATATGTCACTGTTAATAAAAACAAAAATTAGATTTCTCATCTGTAGGATGAGATGGACCTGTGCAGTGGTCTTCCAGCTCTAACATTATATTGAGTTAAAAACCTAACTCAGCTCAGAGCCTTGATAAAGTATGAGTCCTAATCGAAGTTTAAAATTTTTGCTAGCTACCTGTTATTATCTACAAGAAACTTTGATATTTCACTCTAATAACAAATGTGGTTTGGCTCATCACAAAATAAATAATGTGACCCAGAGGAAGAAATTTTCTAGAATGAAATCCTGTGCATTTATAAAAAGTAATAATAAAAAGTATCCTGACTCCCTTGCAAGTTGTGACATAGGTGGTTGCCTACCTTGCCTACTCCTAGTCTGAGTTCATTTAGACAATATTGTAGAGAGGAAGCAAAGTTAAATTTGAGATTCTGAAGAGACTTGAGTTTGAATGCTGTTTCCTATACGTAATAACTCTGTAATCACTTAACCTCTATATTTCTTTCCTAATCTGTAAAATGAGACTGATCATGCCTCTAGTTGGAGGGGGTGGGTGGGCTGAAATAATCAAATGAGATAACATGTAAATTTAAGGTGCGTGTGAGAGATTACTATGATTAGATGAGTTTACCTTGCCAATAGAGAGGTGGAGAAAGGAGGCAAAAGCTGGAGTTTGCTAACAGTAGTTCCAAAGGGGGAAAAAATGAGGTCATTTAAAATGTTACCTTTTTAAAATGGCCTAGTTTAAAATCCCTGATTGCTTGGTCTTTTGCCTGGCACCTAGAAACGTTTTCACATTTCGTTCTCCAGGCCCATAGGCTATTTGCTCCAGTTATCCCACAGTCAACAAGTAATTCAAGTTTCTTACCTCGAGCTATCCACCACTGTCTCTAGTCTCCACCTCCAGAAGCAGAATGGGAACAAGAATCAGGCAAATGGATTTAGGTGGCTCAAAACATCCTCCCTCCCACCCTCCCCACCAAGGAAGAGGGCTGATAATCGAAATTCCTGCAAGAAATCAACCAGGATCGAAACTCCTACTCGGTCTCCTACTAGAGGGAAATGCATAGAAGCGGCCTGTTTCCTTGGAGACCACCAACACCAGGAATTAAATGTGGCCTCTTTCCCGTAGCTTCTGCGGACAGAGCGCGGGGATCAGGGCTCGGCTCCTGGAGCGCTGGAGCTAGGAACCCTGCAGGGGAGCAGAATTGGAGCGAGGATCCAGGTAGGAGGGCGCAGAAAAGAGGCCCGGGACTCCCTGGCGACCCTTTCAGAACCCTCCACCTGCCAAAGCAGAAACGTCTGGGCCTCAGTTTCCCCACCTGTAAAAGGAGGGGTTTGGAGGGCCCAGTCTCCAAGTTGCCCCTCCAGGTCTCAGTCCTACGTGACTTACGCTCTCTGGTGTAGAGAAGACTCCGTAGGGCAGATTCTGAATGGGGAAATCCGAGTTCTCGGCCACGGGGATAAAGGACATGTTTGTACCGAATGGAGTTGCCTCAGCTCAAAGCTCGGCAGCAGCTTCCACCTAGGCCGCCCCGTGCGTTGCGCTTTCCCAGCTCGGTGTTGGCTTAGGTTCCTCGGGATCCCGCCGCTGTGACCCTAAAGCGGACTGCGGGCTGGCTCCTCCCTTCCCGCCCAGCCCCTCGCAGGGAGCCAATAGGAGCCCCACCTGCGCAGCCCGGCCCCACTTGCAGTCGGGCAGTTCCAGTCCCTTTCCCTGACGCTCCTCCCTCTACTTCCCACTATCTCTCCACCCTCCCGTCCAGCTGGCCTTCACCCCTGCACCTCTCCGGGGTTTGCTTAATGCTACTGCAGTCCCGGTCTGGGTGTGACTCAGCAAAAAAAATAAAGAAGAAGTAGAAGAAAAGAGAGACCCGGTGACTTTCTGAGCTGTTACGGGTCAATTTTGCGGAGTCCCTCCCAGCCATTACAAAAAGCCTGTCAATCGCCCTAGAGCTAGATCCTCTTCTCTTTGCACCCCAGTGGGCAGAGTCCTCTCCTCCCCTTTTGAGACCTCTGTCCGAAATGTCCAGAGTCCAAGTTCGAGAGTGCATAGCCCTCACAGGCCACGGACCTTTATTGATTTTAGAGAGAGGACTTGACCGAAAAACAAACCCAACCATCCTTAGAGAAAGCGAAATATGCCAGCACTGCCAAATTGTGTGACCCTTCTGTGTAGCTTCATTTTATACCTTGCTCCTGATCGTGGGCACTTGGAAGCTGGCTACACCTTGGGACTCGCATTCCTTTCCTAACCTTCACCATATAAAATCCCTCTCTTCCCTCAAAACCCAACTCAACCATCTTCTACAAGAAACCTTTCTAGATCCCTAAAATCTGGAGAGCTTTTTCTCCTCAAATTAGCTTGTATTCCTTCTGTAATTGCTTATATATGTATTTGTATATGTATGCATGTGTATATGATGTCTATACATGTAATTATCCCGAATAGAAGGTTAATAAGCTCTTTCTGAGAAGGGATTGTTCCATTAAAATTTTTTTTTCAGTTGGTATTTTTTTTCCCCAACCCTCAACCATTTGGACAAAAAGGAGGGGGGGTGGGGGTGTCGTGTGCATTATAACAATTGTGTATAATCCATTTTCAGATTAGTCACATCCAAAAGGGTGTCTCATTTTCTATCTTGGCTCCATTATTTCTCTTGGTGAGAAGTATGCCCCAACATGAGCCCTGTAGAATTGTAGTTTGATCATTGTATTGATGTAGTTCTCAAGTCTTTCAAAGTTTGTCTTTACAATGTTGTTGTAAAAATTGTTCTATTAGTTCTGCTCACTTCATTCTGCGTCAGTTCATACAACTCTTGCCAGCTTTCTGTCAAAGCATCCTTTTATTTCTGATAATGCAATAATATTCCCTTACATGCATACAAATGATGCAACTTGTTCATCCAGTCCCACAACTGATAGCCCTCCCTTAGTTTCATTTTAATGATTCTGAAAAAAAAAAAAAAGTTGTCATAAACATTTTTTGTGTTCTCTTTGGTACATAGACCCAGAGTGTGTCTGGGGCGAAAGGTATGAAATTTAGTGATATTGTGGGGCGGAGTTCCAAATTGCTTTCCAGAACGGGCGATCATCTCAAGGTCCACCAACAGTGCATTAATGTGTCTGTTTTCCCACAGACCTTCCAGCATTTGTCATTTTTCTGTTATTTTTACCAATCTGATGAGTGTGCAGTAGGATCTCAGAGTTAATTTACATTTCTCCAATTATTACTGAATTGGAGCATTTTTTTCAAATGACTTTCATGGCTTAATTTCTTCTTCTGAAAACCCTTTGTGCCCTTTGACATCCCCATCACCAAGGAGTGTCTGGTGCACAATAGACACAAAGTATTATGGTGTCACCCAAAATCACAAATGAACAATTTGGAGAAGTAGTACTAATCTTAGTGGATAGACAGCCATCCCCTGAAAGCAGGAAGACTTAGCTCAAGACCCATTTTAGTACTGGCTATGAGATCCTGGGCAAGGCACTCAACTCCTCAGTGCTCCAGACAACTCTAAGACAATGAGTTACAGAGAAGATGCCAACTTAGTGAATGAAGAAAGACCAATATCAACTCTTTCTCCTGTGCAAGCTAGGCTACTTTTCCCTAAATGATATTGAAAATATCCTCAGAACTTGGTTGGTTTGGGAGACTAAAGGATCAGGTTGTTGACATCATTTCCTGATCACATAAACAAACTCAGGAGCTCAAAGTGCCCTCTTTCAGGCTTCTTTGATGGAAAGTAATTGGTAACTCAGGCAAAGGAGATTCAGCTTGAATATCAGATTGAATATTCTTAAACTGTTGAATGATTTACCAGTGTCTCATTTTGTTCCAGTGTCAAAGCTTGGCCAACTTGTGTAGGACTGGAGCATAATTAATACATTGAAGAAGACCTCCAGCAGTGGCAGAGGAATGTGAACCTGTATTGGCCTTCCTGTTTCTGGTAAAGCTTTTGATGACCGCTCTGGAGAAGGGAATTGCTTACTGGTAGGATGCACTCCTTCATCCTCCACCCTTAGGAGATAGTGAATAAATTGCCTATAGCCACTCAGTAAAAAGAGACCACTGTAAGAATGATCTGTGTCCCAAAGAACTATACCTTGAAGATAATTGTTTTAGGCCCTCTATCTGAGCTTTCTGGGGGGATCCTGGGTGGTGCTTTGGACAGAAGTCTGCTCCTGGAGTCAGGGGAGATCTGAGCTCAGTCACTTAACATGTTTGCCTCAGTTTCTTCAATTGTACAATGGGAATATATACACCTATATTCCAAAGTTGTGAGGATAAAATGGGGTATTTGTGAAGTGCTCTGCAAATCTTAAAAAGCCATATAAATATTACTATCCCTGGGCTTTCTAGCCAGGTAATTTAAGCTTCCTCTAAATTCTACTAAAGGATCTTCTCAGAATTCAGTTTACCTTCAAAGTAGCTTGGAGGGGCTGAAATTTTGGGATGAAGAAATTTTATTCTCGGTAGAAACAGGAAAATTTGGAAAATGAAATTAATTGTTGTTCTGTCCCTTGGGCTTCCATCTCTTTGTTTTGGAGGCCTAGTCTTCCACCACCACCCCCATCCCCAAAATAGGTTGCTGCCAGAGGCAGCTAGGTGCCTCAGTGGATTGAGAGCCAGTCCCAGAGATGGGAGGTCCTGGATTCAAATCGGGCTTTAGATACTTCCTATCTAGGCAAGGCACTTAACCTCCACTGCCTAGTTCTTACCACTCTTCTGTCTTAGAACCAACACACAGCATTGATTACAAGGGTTACTAAAACACAAATAATAAACTCAGTAGGTTGTTACTGCTCTAGTCATACCTTCTTCTCCTGCCTGGGTATGCCCTCTTTTCTGCTTTAACCCTTTTCCTCAGCCCGTATCTTCCTTGCTAGAAGCTTCTGCCTTCCATGCAGCCTCAGTAATGAACACTTTCAAGGCACTGATGTGGGGCAATAAAATGATCAGTTGCACCTAAAATTTTATCTCTTCCTATAAAACATTTAGTGTACAGCTTGGCTTCCCTGATGCATGAAGGATCATGGGATTCTTCCCATCTAACTGGCAAAAGCTTAACCTAAAGCTTCTAACTCTTGGGAGCAGTTTCTCAAAAGACTGTGGCCTTCCCCTGGCACACTCTAGAGACAAACCATGCCAATTTAATTTCCTTCCAGTCCTCCATCAAACCAGTTTAGAGAGGTCAGTTCCAGCCCTGTGGTGTATGTAAGCTGCCTGATGGAGATGTTGCTCCTGTCTCAATTTAGAAAACAAAGATGGCACCACTTCCGTTGTTGCCCTCCCTACTTTGGGTGTTTCCAGTCAAACAACTAGCTTTCAGTTGATGGAGGAGAGCAGCTAGGTGGCTCAGTGGATTGAGAGCCAGATCTAGGGATGGAAGGTCCTAGATTCAAGTCTGTCCTCAGTCACTTCCTAGCTGTGTGACCCTGGGCAAGTCACTTAACCCCCATTGCCTAACCCTTATCGCTCTTCTCCCTTGGAATCAATTGATGGAGGAGCCCATTGCCAAGAGACCGCCAAGGATGGAGAGCTGGCTCTTGGGTCAGGAAGACGTGAGTCTGTTTCTGACACATGGTGCCCACATGATTCTAGAAAGGTGGTTAGCATCTCGGTGATCTAGACAGTTCTCTAGGACTATGTTTGAGGAGTGGCTGCTGTTCCAAATTGATAGCTGAACCCCACAGGGAGTTCCCCACACCAAAGGTATCACAGCCTTGGTCTTTACGCCCTTTTATTTTTAGGACAAATTGGCTCCTTGCTTCTTCTTCTGTAAAGCAATTTTTAAGTCTCTGAGGCTAACTTCAATAAGGTTAGAAGAACCTGGCAATTGGCATTCAGGTGAATGGCTGAGGAAATTCACGTGGTTTGTTTAGCCTGTCTTAGGGTATGGATTGGCCAGATATCCCTTTCCTAAGCTCTTCCTCAGTCCAGAGTCAGGTTTGAAGGTGCTGGGCAAGTCTGGACTGGTCGAGCTGGCCTGGGGAAGAGAAGGCACTGGATAACTCTTTCTTGAAGAACTGTAACCCATATAGTTCATACCTGGCTGGGTGGGTTTCTGGGTTCTCACTCCCCTACCAGTCTATCAGATTGCTGGACAATTTTGGAAAGATTAAGAAGCCCCAGAGATACATACAGTTTGCAGTTTAGTATAGCAATCTATCACAATTCAGCAATGCGACAATAATGGTGCTATCAATAACATATATGTTCATATACACGCATACATGCGTATGGTTTCAGTGTGTGATTTTCATTAGTATAGGAAGAAACAAGCATGTATTAAGCTCCTATTCTTCGTCAGACATTATCCAGCACTTTACAAATATTATCTCCTTTGATCATCACAGCAAATCTAGGAGGTAGGTACGTACTATTACTATAGCCATTTTAGAACTAAGAAAACTGAGGCAGAGGTCAAATGACTTGCCCAGGGTCATGAAGTAGCTAACAACACTAATAATAATAGCATCTATAAAGTACCTATAATGTCATGCTGAGCACTTTCCAAATATTATCCTACTTAATCCTCACAAATAACACTTCAAACTTGATACTATTATTGTTCTTATTTTATGGTTAAGAAAACTGAGACAGAGGTTAAATAAATGACTTGTCTAAGATCTAATTAATAAGTCTCTGAGGCTAGATTTGAACTCATCAGATCTAGTGCTCAACCCACTCTACTACCTAGCTGTCTTTTAAGGGAACTCCCAAGTGAGGAAATTCCCTTTATCAGTGAAAGTCTCTGCAAATTAGAGACTTGCCTACTTCCCTGAAAGGTTAAAGGATTTGCCCAGGGTCACACGACCAGTATGCATTAGACTTGGGACTTGAACTCAGGTTTGGCTCCAAAGCCAACTCTCTACTGCAAAATCAAAATACAAGCTCTCAGTCAATCAATAAACATTAAGTGCCTCCAATGTGCCAGCACTGTGCTAACCTGTCCTGTCATTTAGGCTTTTTATCTACATTATCTCATTTGAGATGATTTTGTAGGTATACATGAAGTCCATGAGATAGATACCAAAAGAATTTTCACTTCTTTTTTTTTTCAGTGATCTGTCATTTCCTTTTCCAGCTCATTTTACAGATGTGGAAACTAAGGCAAACGGGAAAGTGACTTTGCCCAGCATCACATAGCTAGTATGTGCCTGAGGCCAGATTTGAACTCAGGAAGATAACATAGGCCTGGCACTCTTACCATTGTGTCACCTAGCTGCTCCTCAACCAAAGTAATAATTCTGCTTCTTTTACAGATAAGAAAATAAATGCTCAGAAAGGTTGTGAATTGTCCATAATCACAGAACTAGCACATGTCAATGGCAGGAAGTCTTTCTGGCTGCAGGTCCAGCACTTTCTGTGTTATGATGCTGAAGGACACAGGAATGTGTGCGCCATAAGCCCAAGGACTTCTCTCATCAGAAGCAGCAAAGCCTAAAAGATGGTGTGCCTTCTCTGAAGACAGAGAAGTCCAAAGACAACCAATATAACAACGCAGTTTGCACAATATCAGAGTTAACTGTGGGGCTGTGGTGTTATTTGCTAAAATTAGGTAAGGATTAGGTAGGAGTAGTAAATGAGTGTCATTATTTATCCCTGCCAATGAGAAAGGGGCTTCCCTGGTTTCCTTTAAGACCTGGATCAGTTCCTCCTTTCTCAAACAGCCTTTCCTCAGAATTGCTCATGTCTTTCCATCAGGGATCACCTTCCCCTTATACTGTGCAGATCTCATATGTTTGTTTGGTTTTTCCTTTCAGGTCCCTCCCCCCTCCCCCCCCCCCATTAGACTGAATTCCTTTAGTCTGGGGAATTTGGATTTTTTGTTTTGTTTTGGCCTTTGTGCTTAGTACAGTGCCAGGGCACATAGAAAGTACTTAATAAATGCTTGCAAAGAAACTTTACGGGTTTGAGACAATTGCATATGAAGGCAGTGCTGAAGCAAAGTCCCTGGCTCCCTTTATCATACTGTCCTTTTAGTTTATCACAAGCATTGTGCACTTACTAGGTACAAGGCACTATTAACTAAGAATTAAAGAATTATAAAGATAGATTAGATACAGTCTGGATCCAAAGGAGTTTATAATCTAATGGAGATGGGAAAAGCAAATAAACAAAAAAGGATGATGATGATAAGGGGAAGTGTGAAAAGGGCACAGGAAAGATCCAGGCACAGTGTAAGTAAAAGTTTAAGGAGGGAAACATCACTTTCATCTTTGGGGAAGGGAGGCTCATTGGATATAATATGTGATCTAGAATCAGGAAGACCCGCGTTCAAATCCAATCTTAGGCACATTCTAGTTATGTGGCTCTGTGTAAGTCATTTAACCACCATTTGCCAAAGCTTTTTTATCTGTACATAATGGGATAATAATAGTACCTAGCTCTAATGGTTGTGATAATAAAATTTTGTATTTGTAAAGTGTTTTCCAAACCTTAACGTGCTATATAATTGCTAATTATTGTTATTATCTGAACCATGTTTTGGGGGAAGAGAAGACTTAAAGACAAGTTATGAAAGTGTATGTTTTAGTGTTTCCATGTTTGGGGAAGAGCAAGATTTCTTTATATCTCTTGCATAGGTCATAGTACCTAGTAGGTGAATGAATGAAAATAAAGCACTTTTTAAGTGTCACATGTAAAGCAGGAGGTGTTAGAAAGGTCTTAGACATCTTGAAATTCGGACTTAAATCACTTGACCATTGTTTCCTGCTGCTTCTTGGTCTCCTTTGCTGGTATATCATCTATATTTTGTGAAGATGGGATTAATCCCACCCTGCCTATTTTTAGATTAAATCACCAAAAGTATAAATACCCCACTTAATTCTCAAGTGGGGGAGGTCTGTGACCCACATGTGCAAGAATGGGTGATGAATCAGAATTGACTGACTGCCCCTTTGTTGTGATTGGTACACGTAAAAGGGGAGGAATGCAGAGGAAGTGATGCAAAAGAAGCACTTATAAAAGGGAGCTACAGCTTCCTGTGAGACTATTTCTTTGTTCTTTGGGGTTCAGAGTTTGAGTTGGAATCTGGTGAAGAATCTGCTTACTGGACCTGAGACCTTGGATGTGGTGAGACTGTTCTTAAATCTCTCCCTTTGAACTACCATGTGGTGAGTGAAAATGACTGACTCCTTCCAGGATTGTTCTGAAAAGACTCTCCTCTTAAGAAGGGCTTCATGACTGAAGCCTTTGCTTTATTCATCCCTGGGCCCTCGGATCTCGGTCCTTGGCCCTTGGCTTAAGACTGAGGGCCCTCTGGTTGAAGACTAATTAGCCCTGCCTGGGTTGAGCCGGGGGCCAGAGCAAATATACTTAGGGTTTTGGGTTAGATATCTTGCCCTATCCTCTCTCTGATTTTCTTACTTTACTCCCTCTTCCTATTTGTAAATAAACTACCATAAAAGTCATTCTGACTTGAGTCTTTCATTAGGAATTGAATCAATTCCTTGGCAACCACCCCTTTAAATATTTAGACCAACCAAAACTAATTTTCCTCCTTTACAATTTCACTCCCAACCTGTGATTACCAAAGGTTCTGTTCTGGGCCTTCTTCTCTCTTCTCTCTTTTGAAGACATCATCAAATTCATGAATTTAATTACTATCTCTATGCAGATGACTCGTCTCCAGCACCAGGCTCTTCCCTAAGAACTAGTCCCACATCTCCAACCTCCTATTGGACACTTTAAACTAGATGTACTTTTCCTTCCAAACATATTCATCTTCCAAATGATTCATTTTTAATTGAAGACATCTCCATTCTTCAAGATCCATTATCATTACCATTTGTACATCTTTCATATCAGACCTTTCTCTCAAATCACCTGGCTACCACCTTAAAACACTCATCTCTTACCTAAATTATCACCATGGCCTCCTACATGTCCTCCCTACCTTAAATTCTATTCTACTCCATTTCATCTTTCACGTAACTATCGAAATGCTTTTCCTGAAGTGAAGATCTGAATATGCTGCTCCTCTATAAACTTCAGCAGCTTCTTATTATTGCCTCTAGAACAAACTACAAATTCTCATTTGTCTTTTAAAGTCCTCCAGAACCAGACCCCAACCTAAATAGTTTCATCCAAATTGATCTTCACACTAGGCACTTCATCTCCTGTCTCTATTCCTCTGCATTAGCCTGCCCTCTACCCTGGAATTCATTCTCTTCTCAACTCGATTCATTCTCTTATGTCAAGACAGCTCAAGTACCATCTTCTTTATTCAGCAAAGATCTTTTCTAGATCTCTTGAACTGCTAGTGCCCTCTTTTCCTCCCTCCCTTTATTTAATTGCTGCATATTACTTGTATCTATTCTCTTCATGTTTATTCTGTATATATTTATGTAGTTGTTATTGTTTCAAAAGAAAATACTCTTGAGAGCAAGGATTATTTGACTTGTTTTTTATCTCCAGGACCTACCACAGTGCCTGATACATGGTAGATGTTCAATTAGTACTTACTGATTAATTGGCTGTAATTGAATATGTGGGAAGGAGAGTTAAAGTATAGAGGATTCAAATAGGACTTTGAGGTTAAGAGTTTGAGTGGCTGAGGAGTTAGTGCTAACTACATAAATAGTAGATAAAAAGAGGAAAAGAAAGAATTCAGCTTGCAACACAATGAGTTTGAGATTAGAAGGAACATCAAAGTGGGGATATATTACAGAATCATCTAATTAAAAGAGGGCTCAGAAACCCATCTATTCCAACTGCAAAATGAACAGGAAACCCTTCATTTTCCTAATCAGTGAACCCCTATTTTGCTTAGAGACCTCAAATGAAAAGCAACCCAATTCCAAGTGTGATTCGTTCCACTTTTGGGGAATGTTAGCTACTTAAATCAAGTTGCAATTTGCCCCTCAAACTTTTAACCATTATTTATATGTTTCTCTCTGGGGTTAAACAGAATAAACCTCATAGTTTTAACTGAGTCATGAAGGGTAATAAGAGACCAAGGCAAAGGTGAGAAAAGAGAAAAAATAAAGGCACCTGTGCAAAGGATAAAGTACTTTCATTTATTTTTATCACATTGATGTGATTCTACCATGCTGGGCAGAGTTCTTTCCATGGCTGTCTCCCTTTATTCTCTTAAAGTATTTCATATTATATAAATTTTATGTGTTGGTAGGCGAATTCTCAGATATTTTGTAATTTTAATAGAAAATCAAATGGCATTTATTATCGAGCCTTCTTTAAAAAATTTTTTTCTGGGATATGCTTGTATTATCACGCAAAACATTTCCACATTATTCATTTTTATAAGTGAATAATCTTATAAAACCAAAACCCCAAATCATATACCCAAATAAATAAGTGATAAATCATATGTTTTCATTTGCATTTCTAGTCCAATAGTTCTTTCTCTGGATGTGGATAGCATTCTTTCTCATAAGTCCTTCAGAATTGTCCTGGATCATTGCACTGCTGTTAGTAGCAAAGTCTACTACTTTTGATTTGTTTTTTGATTTTGTTTTTTTTTTTTATTGTTTTTTAGGTTCTGCTTATTTCACTCTTCATCAGTTCACTAAGGTCTTTCCGGTTCTTCCTGAAATCATCCTGTTCATCATTACTTATAGCACAATAATCATATCACCATCATATATCACAATTTATTCAGTCATGTCCCGATTGAGGGACATCCCATTAGTTTCCAATTCTTTGCCACCACAAAAAGAACAGCTACAAATATTTTTTGTACAAATAGGTCCTTTCCCATTTTTTTTATTTCTTTGGGATACAGACCTAGTAGTGGTGTTACTGGATCAAAAGGTATGCATTTTATTGTAGCCCTTTACGCGCAAATCCAAATTGCCCTCCAGAATGGTTGGATCAATTCACAACTCCACCAGCAATACATTAGTGTCCTAATTTTGTCACATGCTTTCCAACATTATTATTTTCCTTTACTGTCATATTGGTCAATCTGACTGATAGCTGTGAGGTGGTATCTCAGAGTTGTTTTAATTTGCATTTCTACAATTAAGAGGAATTTAGGATATTTTTCATATGATTATTGAAAGCTTTGATTTCTTTGAGAATATATAAAGAACTAAGTCAGATTCATAAAAATCCAAGTTATTCCCCAATTGATAGTCAAAGGATATAAATAGGCAGTTTTCAAATAATCAAAGCTTTCAATAATCATATGAAATGAGATATTGATCTACACCTAATTTTGCCTTACTCTTTTCCAATTTTCCCAGCAGTTCCTCCCCTACCCCAATAGTTTATCCCAAAAGCTGGTATCTTTGGTTTATCAAACTGATTCACTCTTCTACTTCCTAATCAGTACCAGATTGTTTTGATTACTGCTTTACAGTACAGTTTAAGATCTGATATTGCTAGGCCAGAGTACTTCACATTTTTTTCTTTAGTTCCCTTGATATTCTTGACCTTTTGTTCTTCCAGATGAATTTATTTTTTCTAGTTCTGTAATAGTTTTTTGTTAGTTTGATAGATCTGTCACTTAAGTAAATCAATTTAGGTAAGATAGTAATTTTTATTATATTAGCTAGGCCTTCTCAGGAGCAATGAATGTTTTTCCAATTGTTTAGATCTAACTTTATTTGTGTGAAGTGTTTTGTAATTGTGTTCATTTAATACACATTCATTTTGGCAAATAGATTCCCAAATATTTTATGTTGTCTAGTGATTTTAAAAGGAGTTTCTTTCTAACTCTTCCTGCTTAGTTTTGTTGGAAATATATAGAAATGCTTATTTATGTGGGTTTACTTTGTATCCTACAACTTTACTAAAGTTTTTTCAACTAGTATTTTAGTTGATTTTCTAGAATTCTCTAAGTATATCATCATATCCACAAAGAGTGATAGCTTCTTTAATTGCTGAAGCCACATTTCTAGTATAATATTAAATAATAGTGGGGATAACAAGCATACTTGCTTCACTTCTGATCTTACCAGGAAGGCTTCTAACTTATCTTCATTATAGATGAAAGCTGCTGAGGATTTTAGATAAATTATTTTAAGGAAAGGCCCTTTTATTCCTATGCTTTCTAGCATTTTCAATAGGAATGGGTGTTGTATTCTGTCAAAGGCTTTTTCTGCCCCTATTGAGATAATGATGTGATTTGTTGAGTTTGATTATTGATATGGTCAATTATACTGATGGTTTTCCTACTATTAAACCAGCCTTGCATTTCTGGCACAAATCTCACCTGGTCATAGTGAATAACCCTTGTGGTATATTGCTGTAGTCTCTTTGCTAGTATTTTAAGATTTTTCATTAAGGAAATTGGTCTGTAATTTTCTTTCTCTGGTTTTTGTCTTCCTGGCTTAGGTCTCTGCACAATATTTGTGTTACAAAAAGAATTTGGTAGGACTCCTTCTTTACATATTTTTCCAAACAGTTTGCATGATATTGGGATTATTTATTCTCTAAATGTTCAATAGAATTTATTTGTGAATCTATCTGGCTCTGGGGATTTTTTTTCTTGGGGAGTTCATTGATGGCTTGTTCAAATTCTTTTTCTGAGATGAGATTAAGTATTTTATTTCCTCTGTTAATCTGGGCAATTTATATTTTTGAAAATATTCATCCATTTCACCTAGATTATCAGATTTATTGTAATATAATTGACAAAAATAGCTCCTAATAATTGCTTCAATTTCCTCTTCATTAGAGGTGAAATCACCTTTTTATTTTTGATACCGGTAATTTGATTCTCCCCTTCTTTTTAAAAATCAAATTAACCAATACTTTTTTTGTAGAATTAGCTCTTAAATTTCTCCTTGATTTTTAGGATTTCCAATTTAGTCTTTAACAGGAGATTTTTTTTTCTACATTTTTTTAGTTGCATGCCCAATTCATTGATCTTTCCTTTTTTTATTGATATATATTTTATTGATATTTTTCAGTAATATAAATTTTCCCCCAAGTACTGCTTTGACTGTACATCATAAATTTTGATATGTCTCACTGTCACTCTCTTCAATGAAATCAGTGATTGTTTCTATGATCGTTCTTTGACTGACCCATTTTGAGGAATTAATTTCCAATTAATTTTTAATTTGCCTCTCCATGAATCCTTAATGATTATTTTATTGCATTATGATCTGAAAAAGTTTCATTTATTTTTTCTGCATTTGATTGTGAAGTTTTTATGACACAGTACATTGTCAGTCTTTGCATATATATCATGTGCTGCTGAAAAGGAATATTCCTTTTTTAACCCTATTCAATTTTCTCCAGATATTTTTTCTAACATTTCATTCACTTCCCTCCTTTATTTTTTGGTTAGACTTACCTAGTTCTGATAAGGAAAGTTGAGGTCCCTCAGTAGTATAGTTTTACTATTTCCTCAAGTTCCTTTAATTTCTCCTTTGAAAATCTGGATGCTATGCCATTTAGTGCATATATGTCAAGTACTGTTATTTCTTCATTGTCTGTGCTTCCTTTTATCTAGATGCAATTACTTTCCTTCTCTCTTTTAATCAGATCTATTTTTACTCTAGCTTGGTCTAAATCATTATTGCTACTTTTTTGATCCCAGTTGAAGCCCAATAGATTCTGGTCCAGCTTATCTTTATTCTGTACGTTTACCTGCCTCAAATGTGTTTCTTGTAAACAATATATGGTAGGATTCTGGTTTTTAATCCATTCTGCTTCCATTTTATGAGTGAGTTTATCCCATTTACATTCAGTTATGATTACCATCTGTGTATCCCCCTCCATCTTGATTTCTTCTTTTAATACTGCCCTTTCTCCTTTCACTCTCTCCCTCCAAACCAATGTTTTGCTTTTAGTCATTCCCCCCATTCCTCCTCCCTTATATTATTCACCTTCCCACCATCACCTTTATTTTCCTCCTATTTCTCTAAAGGGCCTTTAATCACACATTATGCCCCCTCAAACTTCTCTCTCCCTACCACCCCCTTTATTTCCCTTCTACTTCTCTTTAGGGTAAGAAAGGATTCTATACACCAATGAGCCTGGGTGTTCTTTCGTCTCTGGGTCAATTCCAATGAAGTAAGGTTTAAGTACTGCTTGTCACCACCCTTAACCTCCCCCTCCACTATAATAGTATTCTCCCCTGCCCTGTGCCTCTTTATGTGATATAATTTACCCCATTTTACTTCTCTTCCCACTTAGTACAAATCCTCTTTTCCATCTCATTTTTAAAACATATCCTAAATGGCTTACTACCACACCCTCTATGTATATACTTCCTTTAACTACTATCATAATATTTTTGAGTTACAGATGTCATTTTTTCCATATAGAAACATATACAACTTGACCTTATTGAAGCCCTTAATTTTTTTTTCTTTCTTATTTCTCTTTCTCTTGAATCTTATATTTGGATATAAAATTTTATTTAAGTGTGGCCTTTTATTTTTTCAGGAATGCTTGGAAATCTTCTATTTTATTAAATGACCATACTTTAAACAGAAATAGAGTCAGTTTTGATGGGTATGTTATTCTTGGTTGTAAGCCCAGTTCTCTTGCCTTCTGGAATATCATATGCCAAGCCTTCCAGTTCTTCAATGTGGAAGCCCAGATTCTGGGTAATCCTGACTGGGACCTTCATGATATTTGAATTGTTTCTTTCTGGCTGTTTGCAGTGTTTTCTCACTGGCCTGGGAGCTCTTAAACTTGGCTATAACATTTCTAGGATTTAGCAATCTGTGGATTCTTTCATTTCTATTTTACCGTTTTTTAAACACACATCAGGGCAGTTTTCTTGGATTTCTTAGTAACATGATGTCTAGACATTTTCTTTTGTCATGACTTCAGAGGATCCAATAATTCTTAAATTGTCTCTCCCTGGATCTTCCAGGTCAGTTGCTTTTCAATTGAGATATTCCATGTTTTCTTCTATTTTTTCATTCTTTTGTGTTGTTTCTTGATGTCTTATGAAGTCATTAGCTTCTATTTGCCCGATTCTAATTTTTAAAGACTGAATTTCTTCCACAACCTTTTGATCCTCCTTTCCCATTTGGTCCATTCTATTTTTCATGCACTCTTTCTTCAGCAATTTTTTTTTTTTTTTGGCTTTTTCCAGTTAACCAATTTTGCTCAAGCTGTTGGTTTTTTTTTTTTTGCATTATTTTTATTTTTCCATTTTTCTTTGACCTGTCTTGTTTACTTCTTGAATTCCTTTGAGTCCTTCCAGTACTTGAGACCAATTCCCTACCCCCACACACACCGTTTTGTTTTTTTTTAAGTTTTGTATGTGGTTGCTTGGATCTCTCCATTCCACTGGTTCTGTGCTTTGCTCTGTCCCCATAAAGTTTTGAGCACTGTATTTCTTTTGCTGTTTGCTCATTTTCCTAGCCTCTGCAGACTAGAAATTGTGAAAGCTGCTTGTTGCTTCTGTCTCCTCTGCTAATAGCTTGCAGGGGTTGGCCCTGTGAGGTATTTTGGCCTGGGGCAGTGCAGGGTTGAAAGGGCCCAGTGCTATGGACTTCCAAGCCTTAATATGGGCTTGTGGCAGGGCCTGGAGCTTCAAGGAATGGGTCTGAGGTGCTCTTTTTTTGTTGTAGCCTATGCCCAGTTGGGGAACCTATAGCAGTACTTGTAGGGGTGATTGGCCAGCTCTCTTGTGTGCATTTTTGCTTCTGGCTCCCCCTTATCAAATGAAAACCAACTCTCTGCCTCCCTTTCAAGTTGTATTCAGCACAAGTCACCTCACTCCACCTTACTATTAGTTTTTTACTGTCGTTTTCAGGCACTTTTGAAAGACTGCTTTGTCAGATTGTCAGAGAAGTTTCAGCTTTCACTGCTAGTATGATGCCGTCTTGACTCTGCCCCTTGACCCTTCTTTAATATCATTGTATTTTATCCTACAATCTTGTTTTAGTCATTAATCAGCATATCACGCCATCTAAAAATAGAAATTGTTTTATTTCCTCTATGTCTGCCTTTTATTTTCTTGGTTTGTCCTACCCTTTATAGCCAGCATTTCTAGAACTGTGGTGAAATAATCATGGAGAAATAGGGGCCTCTTGCTTGACTTGTGTTTGTACTGGGGGGAAGCTTCTACTATTTTTCCATTAAAAACAATGCTAGCCCTTGGTTTAAAAAATATGCTTTTGATCAAAGGACCACTCTTTTTTTTCCCCATTGAGTGGTAACTAGAATATCACATGGGGGAATGGTATCTAAGCCAGTTTATTTAGAAATAATATGAAGGAGGCATAATGCATAACCAACCTGGAAATATAAAGTAGAACAGATAAAGAGTTAAAATACCAAAAAGATGAGAATATTTCATTTTCTTTGAAAAAATAAAAGTTGAGCAGCCATCATTTCCTCTCTCATCAGGGATTATACCAAGTGGTGAGTCAGTGAGTCAGTTCCTTCTTTGATCCACTTTCTCCCAATATATTTACACTCACCCACCCTTTTATCATCCTTAGCTTTCCTCGATAACCTCTGTTCATTCTAAGCTTCAGTGCTCTTGACAATAGTCAGATATGTCATGTGTATTCATTATATACCTTTCTGATTTTTTTCTAAACCTTTACCTTCTCTTTAAGAATCAGTATTGTATATTGATTCCAAGGCAGAAGAGTGGTAAGGGATAGACAATAGGGGCTAAGTGACCTGCCCAGAGTTACACAACTTGGAAGTATTTGAGGCCAGATTGAAAACAGGAGAGGTATTTTAGGGTAACTATTAACATTTGAAAGTTAATGACAAGCTAATAGTGGAGATTACCAAAAGATACTAAGAAATGACATAAGAGAATTATTTAGAATGAAATTGATGGAGCTAATAGTTGTTAAAAGTTGGAAGTGCCTACATGTTTTTAAACTCTTCTGTTTAAATGGGGGTTAATATAGAATTTTAAGGAAACTTATGTAAATTAACTTTTACATAAAACCCAGCTACAAAAGGATAAGACATTAAGTCATCAAAGTAGGATACATTGGAAGAAAATCTCCTGCTTTAAAGAGACTACCTTAGGAGTCTTTCACTATGGATCTATATTACAAAGATATTAGGTGCCTCTGAAAACTTTTCCTAGCTTCTAGTGAAAACAAAGCTCTATAGTACGGAGAAGTTGTATGGGGCAGAAAGCCAGCTATTTGTGCTCAGAAAGCATAGTGTCTTCATAATTCAAAACTGTATTAAGGACTTCTGATGAAAAAGTTCCTCGGAAGGACAAAAACACAGAAGAAAACTGGTCATACAAACTATTTCCTTCTTAGTCCTTATAAAGTCTATCATTACATTTGTAGGAGTGATTTAAGTTTAATGGGAAAAGATGTTATCTATATTTGTGGAGAAACTGTAAAACTTTTGTTAGGATTACTCAAGAGAAAATGAAATTTCAAAAGGTTATCAAACGATGTACCCTAGGTATCAATTATCAAAAAAATTTTAATCCTAAATTCTTTATTAACCAGTCAATATATTCCAGGCCTTATGCATACTTATATATTTGCCAGGTCTTATGCAAGGTATTAGAGATTAAAAAGACAAAACATGAGAACTATTTTTCTATTCCTTTTTAAAAGTGTATTTTATGCCCCCAAATCCTTTTTAGGTACAGAAGCAAATTGTGCATGTTCTATCTCAATTATTCATAGTAGCTTTGTAAATGGAGAAAGCCTATACATCTAAATAAGTCAAGGCAAGGGGTATCATTCATTTCGATGATTACCTAGATTATCTAATCCTTAAAAGGAAGTCAACTATGGTTAAGAACTTGCAAATTCAAACTTATGTAATTCATGACATGTCAAAAGGAGTAGGCAATTTAGTTTATGATCTCCAAAAGAATAAAAATTTAACATTTTAAAAAATGAAGGCACTTAGAAGATGTGACAGCAGAGACACTGGCAGCCAGTTACAGAGAGCTGAATCTTGTAACACTATAGAGATCTTAATGGTACACATTGGGAAACATAATACTTGCTTGCAGTTTGATGTGTCAAAATCATGCATGTGTTTAAAAAAAAAAAAAAAGACATAAGCTGAAAGGAAAGATCCCAGGGAAGGAAGATTTGTCATTAGCGGGGATAAAAAATGGTAAAAGCAGAGAGGAAGACAGAGACCATGCTCAGTATTACTGAATGTATCTTCTTCAATGAATGTATCTTCTTCAAATGACCATATCTTCTTTAATAATAAATGTCACAATAAAGATGTTTTGTAGTATTGATAAGTATATCTATTCATGACTATGTAAAGGCACCTGCCTTGGTAAATGAATTTTAATAAAATTTGGCATCAGACATACATATGATCAATTTTGGTTTGAATAAACATATTCTCTCCCCATGACCACCATTCTTTGTTCCAGGATTCCTTTAACACTAAAAATTTCCTTTTGTATCTACTCTAGAATACCACATCACATGATACTTTACATTAAACTCAAAGAATATCCCATTTACTTGGCATTTTAAGGGAATAAAGCACTCTGTAAAAGTGAATATTCCAGACAACTAAAATTTATCACTCTTAAATGTCACAACTTTTTATTTCAACCATTTGGAAAATTTGTCAAATGCATGACTAATTATCCTACTGTCTTTAACAATGTACAAGACATAACCTAACCCTTTTTTTGTAATGGCAGATCATCTTCATGATAAATCAATTATCATGATATGCTATAACAGTAATATCCTCAAGATTTATAGTAGCTTTGTAAATGGAGAAAGCCTATACATCTAAATAAGTCAAGGCAAGGTGTATCATTCATTTGGATGATTATCTACCTAGATTATCTAATCCTTAAAAGGAAGTCAACTATGGTTAAGAACTTGCAAATTCAAACTTTGCCTAGGCTAATTGGCTGTCACTTTATTCTGATGTAAGTATGCTTGCCTCTAGCTGAAGGCTGGAAAACCAAGCCATCAAGTTGATTCTAATTGTGTCTCAAATAAGGAGTACATGAACCCTGAATGAGAAACTGGAAGCCATCCTGAACCATGAGTTATATGCATGTACTGCTGTTTGGGGACATTCATTTTAGTTGTAAAATGGCCCAATTTGCTTTCAACACTTCTTTTGTTATCAGATTGTCACTGGAAGTAGCAAGAGCCCTAGACCTGGAGTCGAAGGACAGAGAGGTCTGAATCCAACCTGTAACCTTGGGCAACTCATTATTTTACTGACCCTCAGTTTCATTAACCATAAAATGTCACTAATTTCCTTGGCCCGTTTGTTGCAAAGAAAAAACCTCTATAAACATTAAGGCACCTTATAAATATGAATTATTATGAAATGAAAATTGCCTGGCAGAGGAATAAAAAACTCAAAATTATAAATTTATATTAACAAAAACTTGTGAGAGTGATTACAAGTTTTCTGTCCTACCCTGTAATGCCCAATCCCATGCCCAAACCACTCTCCAATCAAAACAGAGGGTTTAGAAAATCCAACTGAATATTGTATACTTGGGAGGCGGACCAAGAGAATTTCATTCTCCTTGTGCTCCTTAAGATCACACGGAATGCATATAGAAGTGTCAAGTTTGTTTTCAATATCTATAAAAACAGCTAGAAGAAGTGTTCTTAATTATCTTCTCCCAATGAATTTATCTCATGTCTAGCCCTGGGAACACTAGGAATATACAGAAAGGTAACAAAACTATAGTTATTAATGGAATGGATTACCAGTCATTCCTCTGGTGAAAAGATTTAAAATTAGTGGAGGGAAAAAAGGTGACTGCCTAGAGTCACAAAAAACTAAACTCAAAAAGAAACACTGGGTCAAAAATCTAGGGAGAGAAACATTTGTTTTAAATATTTTCAATTTCCCTGAGACAATGTTCCCTGCTGTTCAGAATTTTGTCATTTATGATTCACAAGAATGTAGTAAATAATTTCATTTTATTTTAATTTTCAGTCACCTAGCTAGTCATATAAATAGATATGTAAGACATTGCTCTTCCCGGAAGGGGGTGGGGGGAAGCTGACTGTTGTGGTATCTCTCATTGCTTACATTAGAAAATCAGAATCAAAGACAAGAGTAAAAATCAACTGGTAGTGTCTGAGAAATGCTGAAACACAATGGGATTTGCTTTGCCTTTCTTTTTTCTTTTTTTCTTTTTTTTATTTAATCAAAGTTAAGACCGGTGGATAAACATAAATACAGCACAATTACTTCAGATCATTCTTCATATTTGTGTACATACAGACTGATGAACTTAATCCCAGTGAAACCTGCAGTCAGCAATGAAGTGCATACAGCCTTTCCTCCCCTCACTCAAAAAGAATTTTTAAAAACCACACAAACTTATAATATCTCATTGGCACACACTCTCTCATTACAAATGATTCATACATAAATAGGTCGTGGGTGCAAAGAAGCTAATATGCTAACGTATGTATAACCTTTGTTAATGAAAAACAGAAGCAGCCATAATGATTAAAATACATTCAGTTACTGATAACTAGTTGTGCCATAAGGGGCATTATCCAAAGAGAAATCGTGCTGCAGAGAAAAGCTATAGATACACACACAATGAGAAAATAAACTGCTGCAATGTTAACGCATGCATGTTTAATACTGGAAAAGCACAGCCCTCCAATATTTCTCCATGTTTGTTATAAAAGCCCTCTGCACTCAACTAAAATTAAAATGATCTTAAAAGGATAATACTTGTAAAGTTTACTTAAGTCTTTTCAGCCACAGAAACTGCAATGGAAATAAATGTTCAGAGTCATTTTCAAAACAAAACAAAAATCTATTCTTCTGATGACATGCATGATTAAAAGGTCTATGCAAGATACATTGCTCTACATTCCCAATGACTAGGAAAAAAAAGCTCAAGTCAATTTAGTTTGCAGATGGTCAAAAGGATTTTTGTATTCCAGCAGGAGTTCAAATCTTCTGGATCTTTTCCCCAACAACTACTGGATTTTCTTTTCTGATTTTCTCAGCAGCATCAGCTTTGTAATTGTAAGAGCAATTGTGTACATCTGAATAACGGTGCACACCACAGTAAACATTTCCACACCGGCATTCAAACCCTGAAAACAGAAATATCAGCCTATTAGAGGCACAGGATCTTAGCCAAAAGGAACTAAAACATCATGGCTGTGATGGCTGAATGAAAAGACTTAACAATAAGAACAGGTCATATCAACACTTCAACCATTTCGAAACATGAGTAACTCTCAAGCCAAATCCTGTGTTTAGGGCAAGCAGTATGATCCCAACTGCTAAACTAATCAAAATAATGGAAAGCATGACTCAAATGAGTCAGATGATATTCTGAAAACCAAGAGCTCCAATTTTTGTTCTGATCGGTGTGATTCTCGTGTGACCTATCCCATAGAGCTGCTGAAAGAATGAAATGGCAATATAAAATTCTTCAAGTTAAAAGTCAAATGAATGCTCAACCAAGTATGCAGAAATAAATATCTGTGCTAAAGAAATAAGTGAGATCCTAATATAGGACTACAGAACATAGAATTAAAGAATATCATGGGATTTAGAACTAGAAGGAACTTTATACATTAGTCAAATCCTCTCACTTTTTATAGCTGAAGAAACTGAGGCCCAGAGAGTGACTTGCCCAAGATCACACTGGGAGTTATTAGCAGAGCCAGTGTCAGAATTCAGAAGTAGGTCCTTTCTAAATCCAATGCTCTTTCTACTACATCATACTATCACATCCTAAGTTTAAATTTCCTCCTCTTAAAAAAACCAAACCTTCATAAAAACTGTAACAAACAACATGTGACTGATGTTGATTTCATCTCTTCTTGCTTCCCTCTACCAGCCTCCAGCAGAGGTGCTAATGATTAGTGAAAGAAATGGCCAAAAGATTAGCAGCTGTAAGAAAGAAAAGAAAAAAAAAAAGGAACTGTGGATAATCCACAAATAAATATGGTCTTCACATCTACCCCTGCTTTCTCCCCAGTGGCTAAAAGCTAGCAATCTCACCACCTATTCTTATGCTATCAATGATTCTGGAAGATGAACCATAGGAATCAATCAGAAAATACAATACATAAAAAGTTCATCTATGGAACTTCCCTTCTCTGTATATGTCCAAGTCATTAATTTAAGAATAATGTCTTTTAAAAGTGAGATTAACCACAAAAAGCCAAAATTGCATATATTTAATAGTATTTATGTGAATAAATCTCCCACATGTATTTCACTTTAGAGAAAAATATTTCCAATAAAAAAAAAAGTTATTGGATAGACCAGTAAAATAGAAAAGATTTCCAAGGGAACAAGTGGGGTCATCTTATTAATGACCAATTCTATGACTACCATTAATTGGGGGTTTGGATAGCATGACCTCTCCAGGAAACTTCTCCCTCTTGTGGCAATACTTCGAGGCACAATAACAATGCAAACTGAAGTCACTCATAGGAAAGCACACTTAGACGCCTGTTATGTAGGTATCCAGTTTAATCTTAGATAATGCATGTCCTTCTTTTTCTTACCAGTCAGTCCCACTTTCTTCCTGCACATGAAACAGCGATTCTTTTTTTGTTTTGGTTTGTCGAGTGACTTGTTTTGCTCTTCAGAGGGCTGCTGTGCAGTGTCCGATACTGAAGCTAACAAAAATAGGAATGTGATGATGAAATGATCATTTTATAAAATCTTGATGTCATAGAATCAATGAATGTCAAAGTTAGAAAAGGACATGAAATATTATCTGCATCCAAAAAATTCATGATGGAAAAGTTAAGCGAGGCCTTGGGAAGGAACCTGAAGTAACCTGCTTAAGTTGGGAAAGTTCTCAGTTCAGATCAACCAATTCCAAGTCCTGTGCCCCAGTCTCCCATATCATGCACTCATTATTAGATTTAACTTAAAAACAGTAATTTTTTTAAATGCACATACAAGGGGGATGCTCTGAGCTATTATCCTAGGGATATAAAAATTAAAATCTCCATGACGAGTTTCAAAAATGACATGCTGACCAAGACTAAAAATTTAAGCCACATAATTTAAGGGTTGAGAAAGAGAAATAAGAATGAAGACATAGAATTCTAAAATGAATAGAAATGTTTCTTTGTGTCTGCAGTTGGGGTTGGAGGGTGGGGAAGGCATGAAGGTGGTGGTGGTGGTGGTGGTACTGGTATTGGTGGTGGTGGTGGAAGCATGTGTGTGTATATGTGTGTTTTTAAATCTTAGGATTAGAATTGTTACTTTGACATGAGAACCACTTATTCAATTCTAACTACCAAAGTCTCCTATAGCAGATGTATCTGTCTTTAGTGACTTCTAATACTCTGCCACAACATTAACCATCTGCACAGTTGTACAAAATTCATGTGTCACTGTACTCCCTCCTCTTTCAATAGCATTCCACACCCCTTAGGACAACAGTCATTTCTAGTCTAATCTAATGAACACCTAAATTCAAACTCTTTCAATATCTGAAGCATGTATAATTGAGATCAAAGCAACTAACTTGCCAAAAATATGATACTAAACATTTCAAATAATATACACCTCAATTCTATTAAACTGATTTTACGTATAAAAAGGAAGTGTTATTTGGAAGACATGGAACATAAAAAATATATCCCTTTTGGAAAATCAGAGATACAAGTTTAGGTATTTAAGGAAGAAAAGAAGCTCCACTTTTAGCAAAATATGACTGTGTGTGTATATGTGTGTGTGTGTGTGTGTGTGTGTGTGTGTGTGTGTCTAAGAGACCAAATAATACTAAGATCCAATCTCTTTTTTTTTTTAACAGTTCAAAATCTTGTGTAACTCGTGTGTTCTTTTATACCAATGAAATATGTCATACAAACCATCTGAAGACAGCTAGTACTTTTTGGAAACAAACAGTTCTACCACTGTAAATTATCAACATCATAACTGTTTTTGCCAGAGTAGATACAAAATTTTTGAAAAGTTTGTATATGAAACAAAAGCAAAATATTAATCTGTAATAAAACAGCTAATCAAATTTTAATAAGATTTTGTCACATTAAATATTTTTAAAATGAGCCTAAGATGAGATTGTATTTTGGGAATGATAAGGAATGTGTTGTAAGATAAAGGCCAACAAATCTGTCACTAAGACTGCATTCAACAATAAAGCTTAAAGCAGTAAGTCAGTAGACAAAATGATATATACTTTATCTCAGATTCATATGACTATTTCTAGGTTGAGAGTAGAAACTAGAAAGCTAATATAAGTAAATGAAACAAATTTCCTAAATAAGTCATTTGCTTTAATTTGGGGGCAAAGAGCTCAATTTAAAGATCCTGCAAGTTCAATAGATTTCCCCTGGAAAACTTTTTATGGGGTCCAGGGTCAAAATGAAACCTGCTACTATCTTTGGTGAGAAACATTAATTATCAAACCATGTTCACAATGCCACCTGTTTTTCATTGGTAAGCTTTCAGAGATGTTAGTTCCCTTGTATAGTAAACTCTTTAAGCCCCAATTTATTTATTTTTGTGGTGAGGGGAAGAGTAAGAAAGAGCAAAGAGATATGAAATAGGTTAAGACTGGTGGGGAGAATATGGCTCTCTTGTTCAGCAGCTTTCACTATTTGGGGCGAATCAAATTTTGTCTGTTAAACACTAGTAATTATGGCTGTTTAAGAAGAACCAGACAGGTAAAATAAGATTAACTATCCACATGGAGGATCACACTCAAAGAGGAACAAGGTCCTCTGCTCTGGGTCCTGTAAAAAAAAGTACATGAATAAAAACAAGTACACAAAAATATTAGCACGTGTGTAAAGACAATTCTTCAGTATCTATTTGTGTACTCAGATAACCAAAATTGCTAAGTGGAATGGATATCCCTTGTTCCCAAACTACAGACATATTAATATCTTACTACCTTAGGAGAGTATACAACAATATGGTGAATATAACAACATACGCTAATATAGTATATTTTATAGTTTCTTTATAGTTCTGTAATGTAGAATGAAAAGCACAAGAGGTATGAGAAGTATATATTTTATATATAGCAATGAAAGCTTTTCTCGGACAAAGTAAACTTCAACAAAAATAAAACATGTTACTACAACATATACTTCAACAGTAATACATATCTCTCATTTCAAAATGTAGAATGAATCTTTACGGATTTCCTACCATTTGTTTTCTAAAGAACTTCCAGTGGATTGCCCTTATTAAAGGAAAATTTTGATCACATAACTGCTTTCTTATTTAAAAAAAAAATCCTTACCTTATGTCTTAAAATCAATCCTAATTAAAGACCCTACAAGTATTGGTTCCAAGGCAGAAAAGTGGTAAGGAATAGGCATTTAGCCTAGGGTCATGCATCTAGGAAGTATCTGAGGCCAGATTTGAACTTAGGTCCTTCCAAATCCAGATCTGGATCTCTACCCTGAGTCATCTAGCTGTCCCATAATTCTTCTTTCAAAATAGCAATCTTGGGGGGTGGGGAGAATGGGAAGAAGTTGGGAAGAGAATGTTAGGAGGAAGAAAAAGATGATAGTCACAAGATTCCTTTTGTTTAAACTGTACACTAAACATCACCCACACATCCCAAGTACCTTCAAATCATCTCTGTGTGAAATAATTTTGAGTCTCCCCACCATCCTCTTCTGGATGAAATACAGCTTGGTAATGGCCTTCCTAAAATACAGCTCTTGAATTGACATGAGGTGATATAAAGAGACTACTTCCCTCCTTTTAACAGTAGGACTAACTCTTTCCTTCCTTTTGGATTCTGTGTCTCTCAGTGCAGCCTAAGGTCACATTGTTAGCTTGTGTAATTAAGTTCATTAATAATCCTTATAGAGAGAATTCAGTCTGAGTCATTATCTTATCCAAAAGGGTGAAAACTTTGTATAAATCTTGTTGAAATTGAGATACACTATGTCTACAATATTGCTTGATCTGTAGGTTTAACAAGAGGTCAGTTTAACACTCAAAAAAGTATCTGTACTAATAACTCAATCACCAGTTTCTTCTTAAATGATCACAAACCATGCCATCTGCATTGTACTGGATTTATTCTTCTCTTGTTTTTTGTTCTTTAACTCTTCATGTTTCTATCTTCTTGGCTGAACTTCATATCCCTTGAGGGCAGAGGCTATGCAAAATCATTCCTTTTATCTCTTAGTATTATATAACACCTGGCACATAGAAACACTACACATATATTTATTAATGTGTTGTAAGATAAAAAAAACTTCTGAGATATAACAGACAAAATGACAAAGAAAACAGCATTCATTGGAATGTGTCTCCAAGCAAAAATCTACAATTTAAAAAAGAAAATATTTGATTACTTATGATACCTGAGAAATTCTGGTAAGACACAATATCCCCAGTGGTGGCTTCCATTAAAAGCACTGGATGTGAATCAAAGAATCTAGGTTCAAAATTTGGCCCGGCTAGTACTTACTACCTTTATGGCTTGGGATAAATCACTTCCTTTCTCTGAATCTCAATTTTTTTTTTCCTGTAAAATTAGAGGAATGGATTAAGTGATCCCTGAAGTACTTCTCTTCCAGCTCAAAATTCTATCATTCACAGAAATGTAAATTAAGCAGTGTCAAAGCACCCCTTAGGATGACAAAAGTGCCCTTAAAGACCTAAGCATACCAGTTGCTTTCATAGCATTAGTATGACTTAAAGTTAAGTGAAACATTGGCCTTGTGAATGTAAACTTAACTCTTAATACTAAAGATTTCATTTACCACCCCATTTACTAGATAGAACTGGCAATATCACAATAACAAAATATGCCCAAAGCCAGTATTTTATTTATTTTGAAAACAGAACTTATTAAATTGTTCTTGCCTCTGAAAATGACTGACCAAAGAGCTTGGGTAGAAAAGACCTATGCCCTTTGCTCAGTAGAAATACACTCTGGTTCTAGTTGATTCACTAATTTGTGTAAAAATAAGCTTATTAATCTTTAATACAATAGAATAAACCCCCTCATACATGCTACCTTGTGGGACCCTGGGCAAGTCATTTCTCTTTGGGTCTCAGTTTCCTCATCATATCTGATTCTATAATCAACCTTGAGTGGGGATAAACGTTAGCAATGAATAGATTACAACAAGGGAAAAATAGTAGAAGCAGCAAAATCACCAAATACTACAAAGCTATCTGGGATCACTCAAATAAAAGGTAAATAGCCCTATATTCTTCCAAGATTCTTCAGGATATTTGTAATTAAGTCTGTGAGAAGCTGGTTATGTTCAGTGTAGTATTTTCAAAAACATATTTATGTAGTAGGCACTTAATGTCTGCTTAAGAAATGTAATTTTCCAAATAACTACAGCTTAACCATATAGTCAAACTCAAATACTTTTGCATTTATTATTAACTTATGTGGAACCTCTCATTTCCCAATGACATTAAATAAATTACTCATAATCTTAACAGGAAAAGGCTATGAAAACCAGATAGTCTAATCTTCATTTTATAAATAAACTAAGTCCCCTCTAAAATTTAAATGAACTTGCCAGGTCTTATAGGAAACAAAACAGCAGTCAGAATTTGAACCCAGGGCCTCTAGCTCAAAATCTCTTTTTATTAACATTCTGTCTCTTATACCTTCAAATATTAATAAAGTACTCTTGCAAAGGTAAAGTAATTGGGAGTACATAACAGTTTCGCAAGTCAAAACATGGAGTAATTCTAGGTGCCATATTTTTACACTTAGGAGACACCAGAGGGTAGTTTAGTGGTAGGAACACTGGGATAGGATTCACAAAACCTGGGGCCCTAATTCTAACTTTAAAACCAATTATGACTTCAAGCAAGAAATTGTAATATTTCTGTGCTTCCTTTTCCCTCATCAAAAAATAATGAGGCAATAGGGGAGGGAAATCCCAGAGCCTCTCCATTTCAAATGTAAATTATTAGGAAAAAAGGAAATAATACATATCAAAATCATAAAAAATATAGCAGTATTATGTTCATCTGAATCATAGTAGTATCAGTGAATATTTGTACAGTGCTTTAAGGTTTGCAAAGCACTTTAAAGTATGTTACTTCATTTAATTGGGAAAATAAAAACCTAAGGACCACCAATAACTTTTAAAGTTTAAAAATTCAAGTTGGAAATGTTGAAGAAGTTTCCAATCCTAAATTTCTTCCTTATAGAATAATATGAACATCTAGTACCAGAAGGGTCTTTAAAAATCAATTTACCCAATTATCTCGTTTTGCAGCTATAAGAGGTAATTAAAATAGGTGAGCTAGGATCTGAACCATAGATCTTGGTTTGACTTTGAATCCAGGGCTTTTCCCACTCTACTATATTTCCTTACAATTTCTAAACAACAAACACTAAGTTATCCTGAGATGTGAGACTTTAGGTATTATGATAACCCAAACCCACATTTACAGAGTGACTTCACAATTTATAAAATATAAGATGAGAAACATAAAAAATCTTACTTTAAACATGGGACAACTGAGATATAAGGGTTGCATGGCTGATGATCCAATATTCTTTCTATATTTTCCCTTACTCCCACCCAAAGTCAGTTATTTCCCCCTTAGAAAATAGGAAATGTTTTGTGTACAAGAACAGGAAGGGATAGTGAGATGGTTCAAGAACTTACAAGTGATACTGAAAGACATTTAGCCAAAGTAATGGGAAGGGGAAGGCAAGAAGTGAGTAAACATGGAAAATAACATACAAGTGTGTTTTCCTCTAATCATATTTATCAGCTAGAATACTAGATTATAAGCTATCATGTAAAACATTTTGCACTTATTAAGCCAGCATTAATTGCCTATACAGATGAAACTTACATATTAAAATTCTGGCCTTTTATTCTTTATATAGTCCTAAATGTTCAGTTGTCTTAAAAAACTGTTTTTTATTTAGGTGTTTCATTGATACTTGAACTTTATTTTAAAATGCTAAAAACTGAGCTCATTTTCTTCTTAAACTGTTATTCTTTCTCAATTTCTTAAATTTTGGTAAATTAAAGGAGTTTTTGAAAAAATCTCCAGAACTTTCACGCTTAACATAACCATTAATTTCCTATTCTTCCTGAACACCTGATTTTGCCTCTTATTCCAGTTTAATTCTTATAAAAGGCTTTTAAAAGAAAAAACCTTTAGAAATCATTTAATTATTTATCATTTAATTAAAAATATACTTTTTTTAATAGATGTGGAATCTAAGAAAGAGAAGTGAACTTGTCCAAGTTCACCGAGATCCCATTCCTTCATATTTATCTCCTCCAGTTCTCTTTAGTTTCTAAGCCTCTGTCTCCAAAGTGAACGCATTCTTTGTCAACGCAGAAGCATCCTCTGAACTGCACTTTTTAGCACTATCTCCTCTACTTTCTATAAAGATTAAAATACTGTTTGTCTAGGAAATATAAAGATATTAGAACTGAAATCTGAGGGTTGAAAGATATCATTAAATCATGCCAGAAAGATATAATTACGCATTAATATTGGTGACTCTTCTGCATGCGTTGTAAAGCAATTGTATTTGACATAAAATATTTCTTAATCAGAAATGTCAGATGTGTAGAGAATATGGGATCTTTTTTATTAGGCATACATAATATTTCCTTAACATTTCTCTCCCTATTTAGTTCTTCATCAAATCCCACCTATCAAACTTTCTGTAAAATTTCCTACTTAGCCAATGCCAGTCTTGTGAACAAACAAGTTTCTTGATGCCATGTAATATTATTTTAATATCTTCTCAACATGGATTCTGCTTTAGCCTGCAAAACTCCTTGTAGGCTTCTGTATATCTGTTTACTACTATTGCTTTGTAATCTCCCATCCCACATTCTCTGGAAAAAAAAACAACACACCTTTTTACCTTCAAAAACTTATTGAAAGATGCAGTTGCATGAACATCTTTCTCCTTGATATGCCTTCTTCCAATTGAAATCACATGTATTATATTTTTTCATCTTTGTCTTTTTATGCCTTTTGCAAGCATGTGCTGTTTTATAGACAATTAAGATTACAAAGCCCTTCTTGGGCAGGGAATACACTACACAACAGCTACCCTAACAGACCTAAGAATGTAAGTTAATATTTATGATAATTCAATACCGTTAAGTATTGGATACTCTAAGAAAACTGTAATTCATTCTGCCTCTTTTGATAGCACCTATTACAGAATTTTTCACAAAATAAGCTCGGAAACGTTACTGACTTAATTTAAGCTTATGCTTAACACTGACATTTAACTCCACTATAGTGTCATTTTCCTGTGATGGTATGAAACATATGGTCAAATGCCCCCTTTTATTCCACTAATAATAAAGATTATGAGAAATGCAGAAAATAGCATGCAGTTTTATAAATGGCATAAATTCCTATTAAATGCCATTCTATGGTCACCTAAGGAGAGGAAAGTAAGGAGGGGGAAAATAAGAGTAAGGAACAAAATAGGAACATCAGGCCAAGGTGAAAAGTCTGAACGCTGGCTGTCCCCTTCCTTTCAGTCCTTAGTCTCAAAGAAGCAGCACAGCAACAGCAAAGTGGCATCAGTAAAAGCTGAACTTCATCTGTCTGCAAACAAGCAGCTGGCATGGACCAAGTCTATTAGAGAATCACATGTTAAATACCATTGTATTAGGGAAATTCAATGTTACTAATAAAAACAGAAACTGTATAAATTCTAATTTTTCAACAAAAAATCATTTACTAAACAATCAGACATGAGTGAGGGATAGGGGTAGGGGCCCAAAGACCACACTAGCTTAATCTAAAGGGATGGAGTGAGGGTTAAAGTACACTAAAAATCATTGTTGACAAATTTTGGATAATAAATTCAAACAGTCTTAAAAATAGTTTGACACGTCTGTTTTGGTGTCTGAACAATGAAATCAAGAGTGTTTAGAACTCTAATTGAGAAATGGTTATACCAATGTGTAATGCTAAATGCTTAAATCTCACATGAGGTCAAGAGTACAATATACCCTGATTAGAGTGTTTATAAATTTAAATCTTACATATTTCTCTTTAAAAATTTAAAGATTATTTTGCTAATTTACTATTTTAGCATCATTATCATCTTAGGTTCAACAGTTTTCACAGGTAATTTGTTCTTTCCTTTGGCATTAAATGTCAGAAGGCCATATAGAATCATTGTGCCTAGGCTCATCTTGAGGGGTTTCTGGATATGAAAAGAAGAAAACTAAATTATCTGTGAATGTGAGGAGGCATGGAAAGGATAATTATTAAACATATTTACATAAAGATAAATTTTTAGGGCACTCTAGCACTTTATCATTATTTTATTTTGAATGTCAGCATAAAGAAAGGAGCAAGCATATAACTAAGAAGGAACTTCTTTTACTGAGGATAGAATCTAATTTGTTAAAGGAACTCCCATCTGCTCCTATTGCTTAGGTCTCCCATGTAGATCTAATGTCCATTTCCCGCCCATCAACCTAGAAAGAGTTATATATCTCAGTCATCCTCCACCATTAAATATTATACCCTCAGATCAAAAGGGTTAGTGAGCTAGCCAAAGAGACTGCAAGTTTCCCTAGGGTGTTTTTCTTTAAATGAGTCAGGCCTTTAATAAAAATAAATATAACAACAAGTAATTAAAATAAGAGCTAACTTAACTTAAAAACAATTACATTGGATTTAGGATAGAGGATGCCATCTTATGAGGTAGAGTAGCCCATATCTCAAAGCCCATTCATCCCATTCTTATTTATGTGGTGCTCTGGACTCTTATCCTAAAAAGTATACAATCAGTTCTAGGTAGACTGTGGAGGGGGAAAAAGTAAGATCCGTTGGGGAACTTATTTCTCTATTTTATCAGTTCCATTATTGATAGTTATGAAAGATATTAAAAATGTGCTAGTTAAAAGATTTTTCCTCCTTCCTTTAAATACCAAACTTTTCTAATTAGGTACAAAAATTTACTGCTTATAACAATGCCCTTTATAATCTTGGCAACCTAACTTTCATTCCCTCTGCAATTTTGCCTGTCATCAATACTCTTACTGCTGAATTCAACTGTCTTTTCTCTGTCCTTATTCTACTTAACATTGCTGAGTATCTCTAACCTCTCACTTCAAGATATTAATATTATTCTGGCTTTTATTCTACATCTTTTCAGATTGTTCCCATTTAAACTTCTCATATGTTATGTCTTCTCTTTCACTGTCCCAGTGGTTAGGGCCCTGGTTTAAATTTTGGCTTAACTTTTTCAGACAAGAGGTCTTGCCACTTTACTTCATTGACCCTCAATTTCCTCATTTTTAAAATGGCAGAATTGGACAACATGATTTCCAAGATCAGATCCATCACAAATTCTATTATTTCTCATTTTCTTTGCTAGTTTCCCTTTGTTCTGGTTAGCGATAAGCAAGTTCAAGATCAGTCCTTCCTATGTTTTTCCAAATTGTCTCAATGGAATACTCATACATTTTTAGGCCTTCAACTACCAATTATCTATGATGATGACTTTTATCATGATGAATCCTGATCTCTCACTCCCAACCTGTAAGTCCAACTATATATTAAAATTTCTACTTGTGGAAAAAATTCCTCAAATTTAAAACCAAATGAATCATCCTACTTCTGAAATGAGCTATCTCCCCTGACTGTCAATGTCATCTAGCATCTAAGATCTATAGAAGAATTTTAAGTCACTTTTGCTTCATAATTTTGTTCATCTTTTGCACTCAATTAAATAAAAATAGTCTAGTGGTTTATCCTTTAAAATATCTCTTTCAAGTGTAGCTAGATGACTATCTGGATAAAGAGCCATGCCAAGAGACAGGAAGTCTTGGGTTCAAATCTGGCCTCAGATACTTCCTAGCTGTGTGACCCCTAAATTGCCTAACCCTTAGTGCTCTTCTACCTTAGAATCAATATTCTAAGAAGAAGGTAAGAGTTTAAAAAATATCTCTTTCCCTTCATCTCCATTCCCACTACTAATTTGTTCAGCTGGCTTACTGCAATAGCCTCCTATATAGCCACTGTGACTTTTCCCACTAAATTTATCTTCCATACTGATGATTTGTAAATTTTCCTAAATTAAATCATGAATACTGCATGGAATATGCTGAACATACAAAATGCTGATCAGTTAATGAAACTGCCCATCACTGGTGGGGAAGGAAAACACTGTAGCTAATAGATGTGCTCCCCTCCCCAGTGGGAATCACAAACTCTGAAGAAAGGAGTGTGGCAGAGAGAACTGGCTTTAAGAATAATTAGGTATGGTTTCAAGACTGTCTGATGAGTCTGACCAAACCCCTGCCCTAAGCAAATTGAACCAAAGTCCTATCATTTTCAAGTTATAAACTAAGCAAAAGCCACTTCTTTTGTTCAGCTCTGAGTTTTTTTTTATTTTTATATAAAAACTACTTTAAATAATACTGTACCATTTGAGGTACCCTTAAATAGGAAAGCTTTTTTCAACCTTGTAGTCAAGTTTGCCATATTCATTTACTAATACAATATGCTCAAGGGCCTGGGGACTTTGGCATTAAATACCAAAGGGTCTTATGAAGGGGGACCTGTCTGTGTGCATGTTACATAACTGGGTGCCTTCTTAGTCACTTACCTTGCAGATCGTCTGTTTCAGGTACTGCTTTGTCCACAGATGTACTTTCCACTTGGGTAGATGCTACAGAGTCTGACAAAAGTGACTGATTTGATACAGGACTAAAAGAAAGAAAGGCACATCTTTAGATTTAAAAAGTTCAAGCCTGAATTTCAATTATTTAGTACTTTTAGATAATCAGGCAATAATCTAGCTGATTATAGTAAATTGTTACAACATATGGAATCGACCAAAAGAATAATTTATAGCATACCTAAATAGTACTAGAAAATGAATATTTTTTAAACTACTTAAGTTAAAAATAATTTCATCGATAAAAGTCAAATAATCCATTAAACAATTATTTCCACCAGAAGGTACAATAGGACAAATCTGTAATGTTTAAGGCACCACATGAAACTGGTATGACCAATATGATTAATGCTTTAAGACATATGATTTTATAGCAATGTCCTGTCATTACAAAATAATCAACCAGAACAGTATATAATATAAAAAGTCACAAATAATAAGATGATGGCAGAATGAAGAAGAATATTGATTTTGGAACAAGGAGAAAGTAACTATGTGATCCTGGGCAAACAGCTTAACCTCTCTAAAGTCTCAGTTTTCTCATCTGGAAAATGGTTTGAATATATGACCACTAGTTTCTTGTGCCACTAATAATCCATGGTTTTAGGAACCTAGGAAAGTAGGAAACTAGTCTTGGCACACTATATCAACTGTGGAGTAAGATAGAATGCAATGCAATCTTTTTAAAGTCTCTACTGGAAAATTAAAAGTAAAAAACATACCAATGTAGACATGAATGAAGGCTTATTAAATTTATTTTTAATCTTTACTCAGAGTACATGGTAATGAGTTTTATAAGACAATTTGAAACAGACTATTACATTCTTTAGAAACAAGCAACTTGTTATACTGGAAAATGTAAGATTTGGAGTCAAAAGAACTAAATGTAAATCAGCAGTTGTAAAATAAGGGAGAGCTGGGTTACATGGCTTTTGAGGTCCTTCTTAATTCTAGATTTATGATCTGTGACCTGGGTAACAAGTTACTGAACATTTAAGCATCAGTTTCCTTCTCTGTAAAATTGGGTCCTGATATTAGGTTCACTATAACCAACTTACAGGTAGGAAGAAAACAAATCTTCATATCTTAACATATACATAAACTTGAGACAGAGAAAACACAAGAGTATTTTATTAGTAAATTAATATTTGAAAATGTAATCAGCTTTAATTCATAGTACCACTGAGGTAGCAAAGGAAGAAAGAAGTTGCCAAAAGCAACTTAAAAGTCACAGTGACTTGGACCAAAACAACCATAATGAAACTCACTTTTTCCTGCAAAACTAGTTTTTCATACATTATTCTTCACAAAGCAAATGGGTCAAACCTATGTACTATCTATTTTTATTTTTAATTATCACTTTGAAACTTAAAGAGGCCTCACCTTGGCTGCATAGATGGGGAAGACGTGGAGTCTAATGTTGACTGAGCTTCTGGGACATTGTCATCTGTGCACTGAACTGGTAAAGATTCAGACAGACTACTGACAGAAGTTGCTGTAAGAATACCACATTTCAAATTAATGTTTTTATATATTGGTAAATCCAAAATGTCACCTATAAAATTAAGGATAGTTTTCTGCTAAACATTACTAAAGATTACTAGCTCACTTAAAAGATCCTTATTATCATGTACATATTCCATCAAAAGGTCTCCAATAAAAATTTTAAGTAAAATAACAGTTTTAAGGCCATAATGATACACTGGAAGAAAACCCCACCAATTTTATTATTATCATTATTGTTTAATCCACAAATATTTCACTAGTGTAAATCCAAACTTTTGTGGTCAGTAATTAGCTTTAAAAAGTGGTCTTATCATCAAAAACACATTGAGAGGGGGCAGCTGGGTAGCTCAGTGGAATGAGAGTCAGGCCTAGAGATGGGAGGTCCTAGGTTCAAATCTGGCCTCAGACACTTCCCAGCTGTGTGACCCTGGGCAAGTCACTTGACCCCCATTGCCTACCCTTACCAGACTTCTGCCTTGGAGCTAATACACAGTATTGACACCAAGACAGAAGGTAAGGGTTTAAAAAAACAAACAAAAAAAAAAAACACACATTGAGAATTTGAAGTTAGAATTAAAATACATTATCAGTCTAGTAAATACTTCCACGTACTTCATAAATGTTATGAAGACAATAAATATGTACTGACATTGTTGCCATTTCTAATACTTATATCTAATGCCTACTAAGTCCTCTGGAAGTTGTTCCTCTAATGAACTTACATATCATGCCATTCTAAGATCTTCTAATCATTAGTTCTCATGTATATTAACACAGGAGTTATATCATGAAAAAAGGTCTACTGTATATATTTTGGTGTTTTAGCTGTTGCTGAATTGTGTCCAACTCTTTGTGACTCCATATGGGATTTTCTTGGCAGATACTGGAGTGGTTTGCCATTTCCTCCTCCAGTGGATTAAAGCAAACAGATGTTAAGTGACTTTTCCAAGATTATATAGCTAGTATCAGAAGCCTCATTTGAACTCAGAATTTCCAGACTCTAGGTCTAATGCTCTATCGATTGAGCCATCTAGATGCAATACTACAGTGTAATTGTTCAACACAACTAGATATAACAACATGTATAATATGGAAGAGATGAAATGAGAAAAAAACTTTCAAAACACTATGTTATGTTCTGCTGATTTGGTATCAGCTGATTAAGTTACCCATGGGTAACCACAGGGGGGGGGAAAAGGAAAAACCAGGAAAAAAAACAGTTCATAGAAGCTATAATATGGTAAAGTCTTTCAACCCGGTTACATAACATTTCTCTTTTTGTCCCCATACACACACTACCATGAAAAATTTCCTTGCCTGACTATACTGTTTTTGCTGATTCTACTCAATCTAGAATTATTGCAGTTGTTTGAAATTATTGCTGTTGTTTGAAAAGCCCTTATTTACTGTAATAATGGCTTCAGTTGTGCTCCTGTATCCACTAGTTCAATGACCAGAGGTTAACAGTAGGTATTCATTTATATCCACAGTTTCAGCCATTCATGATAGTCTTGAAGTGTAAAATTAGATTATAGTCACCTTATAGTTAGATTATAGTCACCTTATAGTTAGCTGGAAGGTATAGCAGAAATGATAGGTCTGTAAGAGGTTATCCTGCCCCTGAAGTAGTGATAATGTATGCTTCCTATTACTTCATTTCAAAAGAAATCTTCAACTCCAGCCTCTCCCTACTCCTTAAAATCAAATAATGAAAACTAGACATTCGGTCTAGAGGAAGAGTCATAAACTTAGTGAATGGAAAACTTATTTTTAATGAGATCTTGTGTGTTTGTGGATAAATGATTTGCCTTAAAAACAAATGCAAAATGCTATGGATATTTCTTTTTTTTTTTTCTTTTTTTTTGCTGGTAGGTTATTTCTTGATCCCATTAGGCCCAGCAGGATATGCTATGGATATTTCTTATCACAACTAGATGTCCTTTAAAACAAATTTCTGTTTAAGTAGTTAAGGATATTTTTGGAAATAACACAAAAACATAAAAATGTTCTATCATTCATGGCAAAAATATATTTAATCTTGAGTTTACAATTCTAAAGACAAGCCCTTTGTTTAATCACTTAGCTTGGGAAATTGAGGCAGGGGAAAATATATTAATTTCATCTTAGCTTTAAGAAAAACTAAAGATTTCAATTAAAACAATATAGATTTTGATTTAAAATATGAAATACAACACTATTTTAGATGCCATAAAAGATTATCCAGCCTCTTCACAAAGTCATAAGAAATTTTTGGTTTTTTGTTTTAAGATTTTTACTAGGGGGCAGCTGGATGGCTCAGTGGATTGAGAGCCAGGCCTAGAGACGGGAGGTCCTAGGTTCAAATCTGGCCTCAGACACTTCCTAGCTGTGTGACCCTGGGCAAGTCACTTAACCCCCACTGCCTAGCCCTGTAACAAATAAAATTAATATAGAAGGATATATATAAAAGATTAGGGTTTTAAAAAAAAATTTAAAAAAAAGATTTTTACTAGTCATCCATAACTATTTAAATCTTGGAAATATTCCTTTTTCCAACATATGCCTTTCTAAAGCCGTTCATACTTGTAAAGACATAAAACAATGTCTATATGTCCACCCTCTATATTTTTTCAGATTAAATGATACTTCTAAAAGTCTGCATTAAAATTTGTAATATGTTAATATATTCTATAACTATTCAGGGTGAATAGTTAAAAGCTACTAAGGGATATATATATATATATGCATGAATTTTATATGATGTAGTAAATGAGGAAATATGCTCTAGTTCATACACATTACTTAAAATAGGTATACTAGGGGGAAGCTGAGTAGCTCAGCGTATTGAGAACCAGGCCTAGAAATGGGAGGTCCTGGGTTCAGATCTGGCCTCAGACACTTCCCAGCTGTGTGACCCTGGGCAAGTCACTTGACCCCCATTGCCTACCTTTACCACTCTTCTGCCTTGGAGCCAATACACAGTATAATTGTAAAGACAGAAGGTAAGGGCTCAAAATAAATAAGCAAACAAACAAACAAATAAATAAATAGGTGTGCCATTCACAAGAACTACTTACCAGGTGGGCTAATTCTACCATTACTACTATTCTGTCTTTGAAGATGTTCTTTATAGCATACTGAACACATGCCATTTGTACGAGGGTTTCCATAAAATCCACAGCCAGTGGAACAAAGCATAGGCACTTGGCTATGGTTAGTTTCTTGAGCCATGTTCCTCTTCTGTGCACCTGAAAATGACAGAGCATTCAGAGATAAAAATCCAAGTGTTATCCAAATTAGTTTAAAAAAAATAAACCATACTTTTCTAAAAGTGCATTACGTGGGTGACAGAGCTGGAATTTTCTTTAAACAAGATAAAAATCTATACTCCTTTATGTCCCACCATACATGGAGTCAGAGCAGAACTCTATTGGCTCATAAATTAAGGTATTTTGGGAAATATTTGTCTTTCTAATCATAAACCTCAGGCTCTTTAAGTTTAAGAGTGGTATGGGAAGCCTAAATTAAACAAATTCTGTATGGATTCTTCTGGTCTGGGTTTCATCTGTTAAAAGAAATAGCCATAGATAAAATATACAGTTTCATATTTGTAAACCAATGTTTACAATTCTGAGTAATAATAGTACAATTAGTCAGCTGCTCCGAATTTTAAGTGTTAGATATGAACCTGTATTTTGCTCTTAAATGATTTTTAAAACAATTAAGCATTCTATACCATCAGAGTAGATACCAGGTCTTCTCTAGTTAAATGATGCTAAAGTATCAAAATGAAAGTTATCATTTAGCTGAAGGTAATCATTAATTGTAGTAGGTTTTTTTCTCCCATAAAACAAATGGCTCACACTTGACTTTATGACCAAAAAAATATTACAATTGCTAACCCATGCTTGCAAATATTTCTAAAGGGATCTTTATAAAAATTCCCACAAGGATGCTTATAGTTAGAGATAAGTCTCTATTAAAGCCTGTGTTAAGAAAAAAAAAACTGTGGAAAAAATTAAGATATGAGGGAGAAACGTTAATTTTGAAGAATTTAAAATTATGAAAATGTTTAGAACAAATGGGAAAATCTTCAAAAACTTATCTACAGTTTAGGATGAGTACAGAAGTTAATTGCCTGTAATTTTATTGGCATAAAATTAAGTAACAACCGGGTGAGAAAACCCCCTCTCTATCAATTCAGATCACACTCAGGTTTGAGTACTGGATCACAGAAGTACAAACAAGTCAGAAATGGTGAGACAACAAGTCCTGAACCTTTCTAGGATGCTAAACGTCATAGAAGTTCTACATTATATTAGTAAATATAAAGGGTACAATTATATGTCCCCCTGAAATCTTGAATCAGTGACCTGAACAATCATAATGCAGATGGCCCACCTGCCTGTATACTGGATATATACCTGTATACTGGACCTAGACACCTGTATACTGGACCTAGACAGGCAGAGGTTCTAGATAAAGGTTAATTATTTGTTAGTTATTTTCTAGGTTAGTCTCTTAACCTAAAAGCACAAAGCCCATCAAGGTTTAACACTACCACCATCCAATCTGCTCTGAAACTGATCCAAGAAAATCTTTCTTGCTGGTATCTCTATAATACACTTAATTTCCTCGGCCCAACTGATTTCCTAAAAAGCAAACTATGCATTAAGAATATTTTTCATCGACAATTATCTAGTCTATTGCTTCCAAGTCTTCTGCCAGGGTTCAAGAATCAAAAGGAAAAAAAATTAAATAGCAGTACCCTCTCTACAGACTATGAGCTTAAAATACAAGCAGCATATAAGACTTGTTATAGAAAGGTATTATGCAACTGGTGAAAAATAAAGATGGTTCAGGAGTTGGTCCAGAAAGTCATTAAAAGCCTGTATTCCTTACATCTTTGTTTAACATGGCTTTTGACTCCCCTAGCTTTTTGCCTGGTTCAAATTCCTACATTTTATGCAGCACATGAAAGAAGTAGGTTTATATTTAGAAGTACTACCACTAAACCAATATATTGAAAGTTTAATAATATAAAGTTAAGGCAATTTGTCTCAATTCAAACAAAAAACAAAGTCCAAACAATTTTCATATCCAGTAGATGAAAATAAAAGTTCTAGATAGAGCAGAGACTCTCAGAGTAAAATTCTAGAAAATTTGACAAAGTCAATGAAATTTGACAGGGCAATAATTTTATTCAATCAATTAGATGGATTGGTTTATGATCTCTTTTCTCCTCCCTTCACCCATATCCAGTTCGTTTTAATACTACTTGCTGGACTTTGTAGGGAATGTAAAATCAGGAAAATATAATATCCTTGTTCTCTTTCCCACAGAGGTTTATATATATGAAATTAAATGAGAATTTTGAGGGAAGTTTTGTGAAAGTTACAGACAACACATGAAGGCCAGCAAGCAACATATAAAAAATTTAGCAACTTGAAAATGTATACTTAACTCCAAATTTACAATAATGTACTGTAAACTCCCCATAAAAGAAAAAGAAAAAAGTTCTCTGGTATGGTAGGAGGGCCAAAAAATCTTACGCAATCTTCCAGAATGTAGGGGTGCCATACCCCTGATCCCCTCTGTGATGCTGAAGGGATATAACTATAATACTTTCTTTTACATTTTTGCCTATTTCAAACATAAACTCCTCAAGGCCAGATTGTTTTGCTTTTTCTTAAATATCTTCATTATTCAGGATAGTGCCAAGCACATAATAGGTATTTAATAAAAGCTGTCTGACTCATTGACAGTGAGTTCCTTAAAAGTTCAGCAACTTGTTTTTATAACAGAAATTGAGTTTACTTTAAAATGCTTTTAATAATTTTAAAATTACTACATGCTCCTGAAAATGATACCATGTTGACTGGATCCACTACAAATTTATGTTATGTAACCTAAACTGAACTCGTAATGCTGCAAGGCAATCCTTACCCGCTACTTCCACTTATTTAACTCACTATCCCACTTCACCACACCAGTTCTTCCAAACCCTTCCATTACTCTTCAAACTTTCTATAGTACTGCCTTCCCCCATCCTATCAGCTGAGAGCCTTCTCTTATAGCTTAATGAAAAAATTGAACTAATTGCTGAGCTTTTCTCTCCATCTTCTTCATCTCAAATCATCCAGAAGCCTTTTGCCACTATCATCTCTTTTACTCCTAATTCATGTACTGAGTTGACCCTTTCCCCTTGCCGGGACAAACTCTTTTATGTGCATTCTATTCTGTATCCTTCAGCACACTGCACCCTGCTATTATCATTACTCTTACTAATCTTACTCTCTATCTACTGGCTCTTTGTTTACTGCATTCAAATATGCCCTTGTCTCCTCTATCCTCAAAAAATCCCCACTGGATCACCCATTCCTGGCAAACTAAAACCCCATAATTTCTCTTCTCTTTTCTACCTAAACTTCTGAAGAAGGCTATTGATGATAGGTCTTCTCTCCACTTCCTTTCCTCTCACTTTCAACTCTCTTTAATGACTTCCAACCTCATCTTTCAAATGAAACTGCTCTCTCCAATATTATCAATGATCTCTTAATTGTGAAATTCAATGGCCCCTTCTCAGTCCTCATCCTTCTTGACCTCTCTGCAACCTTTGCTGTCACAGTCACCCTTTTTCTCCTCTATAGTTTTCATGATAGTATTCTCACTTGGTTTTCCTCTTATGTATTCTGACCATTCCTTGGTTTGCTTTACTGAATCTTCAAGTAAAATCCATTAACTATGAATTTCTCAGAAAAACTCTGTCTTCTACATCCTTCTCTTCTCTTTTTATACTATCTCTTGAGGTGATCTTATGAAATCCTATGGGTTTGATTATCACCTCTCAGCTGATCCGGAAATTATCCAACCTTAGTTTCTCTGATGACCTCCAGTTTTGTATCTTCAACTATGTGTCATAGAAATCTTTAACTTAATATGTCTAACACTGAACTCATTGTCTTGTCTCCTTCCACTTCACTGATGACTCTTCTCATCCTAACTTCCCTATTATCATTAAAGTTACAACCATATTAACCTCTACTCTCTCTCTCATGTTCATATTCACTTTGTTGATTTTATACTTTCTCAATCTTTATGTGAGTCTCTTTCTTTCCTCTGACACTGTCACTATCCCTTAGCACCTGATATCTAGATTACTGAAATAACAACCTGGGCAGTCTCCCTATTACAAATCTCTCCCTAATGGAGTCTATTCTCCACTGAGCTGTCAAAGTACAGGTCTTGTCCATGTCACTCTTATGTGCTCAATAAATCCCAGTAACTTCCTTATCCTCACAAGATCAAATATGACACTCTCTGTTTAGTGTTCAAAGCCCTTCTAAATGTTAGGTCCCCCAGATCTCTACCCCACCCCACACACATCCTTCTAGACTTATTATACTTTATGGTTTTCCATATACTATGAGGTCCAGTGACACTGGCAATTTTGCAGCTCCTCAAACAAGATGTTCCATTTCCTGATGCTGTTGGCTGTTCCCCAAACCTGGAATATTCATCTCTGTCCTCTATCTTTCTTTAAGTAGTAGGTAAATTGCTATCTTCTAAAGGAAGCCTTTCTTGAGCCCTCTGAATTCTACTGCCTTTTCTCTGTTGGTTACTTAAAATGTTCTGCATATACCTTTTTTGTACATAGTTTTTTGCATGTTATCTATGAGATTGTAGACTATGAGCTCTTGGTGAATAAGGACTGTCTTTCACCTTTCTTTATATACTTTGGACAGTGCCTGGCACACAGTAGATGCTTAATAAATATTTTGATTGACAGACTTTTCATTGCAATATATGAAATGTAAGAATTATGATTAGTCTCATATAATTGTTTTTATATTCTTAACCATGGCATTAGATTTGTAAAAGATAATTTTAAAATGCTAAAACATGTTTGACACTAGAAATACAAAATTACTAGAAATTTTGACATGTTGGAATTTTGATAAGGAGAAATTGAAGATGCTGAAGAATGGCAATTCTGGGGAAAACTGACAGAGACAGTATTTTTTCAAAAAACACTTCCCGAAGACTATTAAAGTTGACTCAATTTACTAAATATGTGCTGCCTTAGGTTCAAAAGCATAAAAGAATTCATCTACTAATAAAAATCTCTATTGCCCATCTTGAATTTACAAGTTCTTCAATGAAATAATAGCATACTTTACAACTCTTTTTTGTCCTCTTTCATGAAATTTTCAAATTCATCTTTTCATCAAAAATTCATCATTTTTTAAGATTCACTAAATCTTAACTATATCAGAATTTTTCTTTTTTGCAATTTTTTTCCCTATCCCCATCCATCCTCAATCATTTGCTTTTGACATAAACACTCTCCCTTGATAATAACCTCCAACTAATGTGTGCTTTCAATTAGGGCCTACATCCTAATTATTTTAAATGGATGTGAATATGCTTTAAAAATCTTGATCTAAACGGTTCCCTCCATTTTGGGTTATTGTCTTTATTTGACTGATTCACAAATCTGCATTTTTACTCAAAATGTTCTGATCAGTCCTGATTCTATTTATCACATTTAATGGGAGCTTAGCATCTGTATAGGGTATTGCTAAGACAACTGCTTCCAGGAGAGTCATGATGACATGTAATGAAGTACCTTGGAGAGACTTTGAAGTATGTGTGAACATTCTATAACTGGTTGCAGAATCCTAACCACACGGTAAACAGCAGCCTCTGCAGATGTAAAACCAGAACTAAGGACATCCCTCAAAAGGCCCCAGTCTCTGCTTTTTCCTCTCTTGGTTTGATTCTGCTAATTTCAAACATCCAGAGGAAGACACTGCTATAAGAGGGAGAAGTCTAGGACCTTCTCTCATCAGAGGCTGAGGTGTGTTTCCATTGACATTACCTGCCTCTGCCTTTATTCTTTCATTCTGGGTGAACCTTATAAGTTTTAAAAAGTTAGGAGAAAGAGCCACCTAAGGTCTAAGAGTATAGGGAATACAGTCCCTTACAGTCCCCTGTGGGTTTTGCTGCTAGTCCACTTCTGATGCAGTTAACAGTGAGGAACGACCTTTGGGACAAAGGACGAAATGATTGGAGTCGGCAACACCACATTTGGACACAAAATTTTGTGAGCCCAATGCTATGTAGAAATTGCTTTAAGTCTAAATCCCCCTCCCCAAGACCTAGGCAGTAGTATAAGGAAGTCCGTGTTCTAGAGGTGTTGGGAGTGAGAATGTATTCTGTTCTTGCTTTATTATAGAAGCAAATTCCATCTGTGAAAGTCAGCTGATGTTAAATCACTGGCACCTAGCAGTGAGGAGAACGTATTCATAATGGGGGCCTGAGTTAATTACAGGAGATACCTCTCAACCCTTCAGGAATAGCCCCAGAATCCTGAGATGGGGATGTAGCAGCTTGACTTGAGTTCAGAGAGTACTTGCTATACAAGTTTTTTTTTTAAATTTTTATAGTTCTTTAAAGTCTGCAAAGTACTTTATGTTACCTAATTTGAGTCTCACAACAACCCTGTGAGGTAGTTGCTATTATTATTCCCATTTTACAGATGAGGAAATGGAGGCTGAAAGAGGTGAAATAATTTGCCTACTCACAAAGCAGCTATCACAAAAGCTGGTGAACTATCTAAGATAGGATTTGAATTTAGGTCTTCTCAAGTCTAGTAATATATCTGCTGCATCTTCTAACTGCCAGAATACTAAGTGAAAGAAACAAAACACTGACAGGAAAAAAAAAAATCTGCTGAACTTCTAAATGCATGTGTGTATATGTGTACAGATACACATGCATGCAGTTTCAAGTTCTATAAATACTATACTTCTATTGATACTTATTGCCATAAATTGAAAGTAATTATATGTTCATTAGAAACTTTAAAATACACCAGTACAATTCTACCAAAATTTAAAATCATGTGTCATAGTTAAATTGAAATGGGTATCTAACCCAAAATGCTACTTTTAAGTAATGTAAAGACTAAACTATGATCTTCATTTTGATAACTTAAAAGTACTTTTCTAGGCTTTTGAGGGGTGGGGAGACATAAAGAAGGAAAAAAGAATTTAAAAAATTATAGAGTATTTTCTTATAAATATCCCTTTATTTTCCAGCCCTCAAAGCTTAAAAGAAAAAAGAAAGAAATATCAAGGAGGCAAATTATAAGGAGGCCAATACTTTCTATGGTTTGAACTCTTACTTATAGGTCCCTAAGCATAAACCAGGCTGGTATGGTGAAGAGATGTGCTAGGAAGTGAAACAGGGAAGGAAAAGAATATGGAACTACAGTTTCTCACGTTATAATTATTTGGTAGATGAATAATGAATCATATATCAAAGAAATTTAGCCTGGTAATTTCCAGGAGGAAGTTAAGTAGAAGCGAATAAGAAAGGAAAACAAATTCTTAATTGCTATACTAATACATTTAAGGAGAGACAGGGTGGTGAATTACATAGAGAGCTAGCTTTACATCCAGAAGACTTAAGTTCAACACCTGCTGACCAAAGTGGATAAGCAATGCTGAACAGTCCACTGAACCTCTAAGTCCTGTAGAGTACTATGCAGCCACATATGCCTCACAACAACTCCAAGTGCAGTCCAAACCAGATTAAAATATAATGATGGGAGAGGTGGAGAAGAAGCTAGATAGCATAGTGGATAGAGTACCAGAGGACTAGAGATGGGATGTCTTAGGTTCAAATCTGGCCTCAGTGTGACCCTGGACAAGTCACTTAACCTCCATATATAATGTATACATATACACATACATATATATAAAATATGTATAAACAAAATATTAAAAATGCAATAAATTATAGATAATATTAATATTTGTTTTCTACGTCAATATGCAGCCCACAGATATCCATTTCTATTTGAGCTTGATACTTACTGCTCTAGGGAGTTCTCTAATTTATAAAATGCAGAGATGTCTATTCATTAAAAGAGGAAGTTTCTCATCTAGAAGTTTCCTATATAAATTAAACCACAAGTCTAATCCCTAGTATCTATAGCTACAAAGGTTAGGCCAAAAAAAATTAGAAAAATAACAATGACAGGTAATCAGAAAAAAAAAATCAGTCACTCATTAGCAAGGGTAGGACTAGAAATCAGGAGAACAAAAATACAGGTCTGGTTCTGTCACTGTCTGTATGAACATGGCTAAGTCCCGTAACACCTCTGGGCCTTAATTTGCATATCCATAAAATAAAGGGGTATGATTCAATTAACATTACTCCTGTAAACTTTAAAACATTACATTTATTCTGTGAAGGTAATTTTATGCCTTAAAAAATTTAAAAGTCTGAAGAATGTTTGTTAAATCTGTTCTTTCCCCTATTTTTTTTAATTTCTTAAGTAATAAACATTAACACAATCCTGCAATTTAGGAATTTTAGGAAGACCCTAATTTAGGAAGACCCTAAAAATAAAATTCAAATGTCTTAAAAAAGGAAGCTTTAAAATTTATAATTTAGAATCACAAATATAGAATTTGAAGGGACCTTGGAAATCTCCTTGAGTGTACAATTCCTTGGGTTTAAAAATGAAAAAACAAGAACAAAAAACTGAAGCCTAGAGAGACTAAATGTCTTGCTCAAAGTCACATAGGAGGTAAGTAACAGAACTTGGATTCAAACTCTCAACCCAACTCCATATGTATATTCTTTCAAGAGGGAAACATAAAAGATTGACTCCATTTGTATGCAAATAACTTTTAACAATAGCTACATTTCTTTGCTATCTCCAAATTCTAGCAATTACTACTTTGAAATATTCTTGACATCATCTCCACTTGCATCCATTCTTGCTGTAACCACCTACTATAGTCTAATACACCAGCAACTGATATCTTCACTGGTTTCCCTGCCTTTAGTTTCACCTTGCTAAAATACATTTTGTATAGATAATTTCTTTACCCAGATAAAATTTCAAAATAGCTATTATCATGTCATTCATTCTCTTGCTCAAAAACCTGCCAATGGAGCCCAAATGTAAAGTTTAAACACTCCTTAGAATCTGACATTCAAAACTCTTTGACATTAATCCATCCATCCAATTTTATCTTCCACTCTTCCCTAATGGAAACACCTTGATGCCAATCAGGTTTAGTTTCCTTACAGTTTTTTAATCACCCAATTTTTTTTTTTTTTTTTTTGGTGATAGTGGAAATCCCCATTACTGACTTCTGAGGCACTGCCCACTGCATCAACACTTTCTCCTCCATTCTGAATCCCAGTAATTATAATTGGACATTGGTGTTCTTGTAGTTTCAAGAGAAAGCAAGAGAGTACCCCAGTGTCAAATTTACTTTACAGTAAAATAAAAATAAAAGTTACACAAGATGAGCAGGTATGGATGAGTTGTGATTTACATAATTGGAAGGTACTTCGAAATTTATGAAATTATACCTCCATTTGAATAGTTGTCCACACCATCCATTTGTGACATCTTCTGGTATGCCTTGTACAGCTATTTAACTTCTATATATCTACTAGAGTAAAAGCTCCTTGAAGTCAAGGACCCAATCTTATCTATAATTCTATTTTCCTATCTTTCACAGAGGTGTTTAACAAATGTTTGCTAAATAAAAGTACATAGATCTTATTGTCCCAATTAGATTACAAGATACTTGAGAACAGGACTTACTTCCTTTATGTATTTCCCAACAAAGAAACTCCCACCATGTTTGTCCATCTTAAGAATTCCATTAATACTCACTGAATAAAAAAATAAGATTAGTGCTAATTTCACATGTGAAACTCCTTTTTAATTTAAATTCCAAAAACATTAATGTTTTCATTTTATTTGTAAGATCAAAAGCAAAATTTTACTCTTTAGACAAATTAGTTACAAAGAAAATGAATACATCTGTTTATGTCTTAAGAATTTAATTTTGCAGATAGATGTCTATCTATTTAAATAGACTTCATTGCTAGGCAAGGAATTAAGAATGCATATTTCAATACTATTACTTGTGTTTCTTCTGAAGAGAATAGGATGGGAAAATCTTAATTCATAAGGTCAGAATAACTTGTGGTAAAATTGATCTCTTTTTTCAACTTGGTATTCAAACTGACTTTTCTATACTGTAGTTTTTCAGAAAACAAAGAAAAATTGATAGTAGTAAATCTAAACTAGAAGTTATTTTAAGCCTGAAGACTTATGATCACACTGATTATTAGGGTACATGCTCCACTTTTTCTGATACAAATAACCAATTTTGTTTCAAAACTTACAAATAGGGTTATATGCAGTAACCTTTTGAAGCCAGAAGAGAGCAGAGTAATATCTCCTACAGGAATATAAACAGGTGTTTGCTAACAACTCATTTCATATTAAAGTTTCACAAAAGAGAATGAGGAGAGAGGGGAAGAAAAAGAGACAGACACAGATAGACAGACAGAGAGAGAAAGAATGAGAAAAAGACAGTTGGAGACAGTGACGGATAGAGACCAACAGACATATAATGGGGAAAACAAGGATGGTCCAGGGGTCAAGAAATTATCTGTGGAGGTCAAAGAAGGAAAAGCTGTAATAGAATTAGCTTGGAAATGCTTTAATGACTTGTTTTAAGAAAGGAGAAGGGAAAAATTTTACTCACTCTGGTGAAAAAGTATAGGGATTTTGGATTTGGAGTACAGGCTTGCTACTGTACCGAGGATGTTTTGCGGTTCTCTCTGAGTAGCCGTCCCCACTTCCCTATGTCAGGTTGTCTTTCCCTCTGCAGCTTGGGCTGAAAGACAAAAGGTACACATCTAGCTAATGTGGATAGAAGACTCATGGATTAATTTCCCCCACTTTAGTTAATGATAATCAACTCATTCCCAACATCCTAAGCCAACACATACAAAGAATATGAGAACACTGAAGTTTATTTTAGTAATTAGAAAAATATCTCCCCATTTCCTTTCCTGAACCCTGCTACCAAGTTTGTAGTAAAGACCCCAGAAATCATCATAGCTTACTTGATACCATAATATCCCACATATGAAGAAATAGGAGCTACTTGTTGCTGAGCATGGTACAAAGAAAAAGACTGTGCTGGAGAAAGAACACTTGGGAAAACTCAAAAGGTTTGACCTATTAAGGATTTCTAAAATCCAAGCCTAAAGAAGGCTAAAACTTCAGAATATTATTTCTTCTTTGATTCAGAATTTAAGTAGGTCGTCATAGAAATACAAGTATCTTATAAAAGAGTAAATCCAGAAAATATGCTCTAATCACAGGCTATATCATCTAAAAAAGATAACCGAGTTCCTGTATCTGGTATCCTTTACAGGGCACCAAATGGAAGTAATCAATTAACAAGCATTTATAAATCCATTATTAAAAACTTCTTCGTTATTGATTATGCCCAATAGCGTAACAATAAAGTCAATTCTAACATCAAGATATACATGCCAGAATCACTCCAATGTATAAAAATAATGGCAGGTGTGGTTTTCTCTATAATTACCAATGATCTCTCAGCTGCCAAATCTAAAGATCTTTTCTTAATCATCATCATCCTTTTTAATCTCTCTATAGCATTTGACGCTGTAGATTACCTTCTCCCCTTGGATACTATCTCCTCTAGATTTTCAGGACTATATCTCCTGGTTCTCAAACTTTTCATGTCCTCCAACAACCCTTGTGCCAAGGTGTTGTCCTTGGCCCAGTTCTCTTTTTTTCTCATCTGCTCCCATGAATCCAATTACCATCTCTATACAGATAATTCCCAGATCTATATATCCAGTCCTAGTCTGCCTCTTAAGTTCTAATGCTCTATCATTAACTATTAGACATTTCCAACTGGGTGTCCAGTAGACATCTCAGAAACAGCATGCCAAAATCAGAAATTATCTTGTCCCAGGAACTTTCCTTTCCTCTTTTCCAGTGTTCCTACTACTGTCAAGAACACCAACATCCTTTTCGTCTCCCAGGTGTACAACCCTACTTGACTCTTCACTCTCATATATCTGAGTAATTTGTTGAATTGTGTAGTTTCTACTTGTTAAATCTCTATTATGTATCTCCTCCTTCTCCTATTCAGTAAATTCAGGACTTCAACATCTCTCACCTGGACTACTGCAATACAACTACAAAAAAAAAAAAAATCCTTACCTTCTGTCTTAAAATTTATACTAGGCATCAGTTCTAAGGCAGATCAGTGAAGAAGGCTAGGCAATGGGGTTAAATTACTTGCCCAGGGTCACAGCAACAAAGTGTCTTTAGACAGATGTGAACCACCTCTAGGGGCTGGTTCTCTATCCAATAAGCACCTACCTGCCGCTCATTGTGAGAGGCTTATAATTTATCTCCCTACCTTAAGTTTCTCCCCACTCCAATCTACCTACCACAACATAGCTTCTCAAGTGCTTTTTCTGAAGCAAAAATCTGTTCATCTCAGCCCTTTGTATTAGAAACTACAGGGGATCTCTATGACCTCAGGATCAAATATAAAAGTACAGTTACAGATATCCCTTCCACAACATAGGAGTAAGGGGCACAATCTGGGAAAATATGCATAATTTTTAAAATTTTTCTTTTATGGGGTGTTTATACTTCCTTAATGTAAAAATTTGGGTTCAGTATTTGGTCATGGGTTATATGCAGGTCAATGTTAAGATAGCTCTGAATTTCTAGCTTTTATCATCTGCTGGTTTTCATGTTTCTTTTCACAAACTAACTTTTTACTTATTTTAACTTTTAAAAAGAAACTATGGTTTTAAAAAATAAAATGTGTTGATACTATATAATACACCACATATATATATTTTTTTAATTTTAAACCCTTAACTTCTGTGTATTGACTTATAGGTGGAAGATTGGTAAGGGTAGGCAATGGGGGTCAAGTGACTTGCCCAGGGTCACACAGCTGGGAAGTGTCTGAGGTCAAATTTGAACCTAGGACCTCCTGTCTCTAGGCCTGGCTCTCAATCCACTGAGCTACCCAGCTGCCCCCTACACCACATATATTTTATGTATTTCTAAGTTTCTAAACTTTTTCTGGGTCATCAGCTCATCTTTGGTTTCACATTTCTAAAATGTTATTTGTGGCTTCATAAGTATTCGAACTTTTATTTTTTTATTATTAAACATCAAAAAGTCCATTTCCATATATACATCAGAACACAAGCATATCATAACTGTGAATCTCCATTTCAGATTACGTGCTTTTTTAAAAAGTACAAAATTAGATGTTACTTTCCAAACTAGTTGTGCTTCCTTCTGAACTTCCTTCTATTCTCTTCTGTTCATTTTAGGAAATGTTTCAATGGCCCTTTTTTTGTATCATGACTATTACCCTCCCCTCCAATTAAAAACTAAAAAAAAGTTGTAACAAACAATAGTCAAGCAAAAAAAAATCCACATATTAGCCATGTCTATATCTCTTTCTGCACTGGAGTTGATAATTTCTCTGTCAGGAAGTTAATAAATAACATGATTAATTCTAAGTTGGTCACTGCATGAGTGATGAGGTTCCTAAATCTTTAAAGCTGTTTTCCTTTACAATAATGTTTGTATAGACTCTTTTCCTTGTTCAGCTCACTTTACTATGCCCTTTAGTTACTATTGCTCAAAGTTGTCTAAAGTCATGAACGTCTTTCATTGTTTCTTATAGCATACTAACATTGTATTATTCATATCCCATAATTTGATTTGTTCAGCAATTCCCCAAGTGTTTTCCCCTCAGATCAATCTTTTTTACTTTCTGTCACCAATCTCTCTCCTCCCATCCCTTTTCCAATTAATGGCCCCTAAAGTTCAGGAAGTTTGTTTGCCTATGGCAATTCTACCTCTCTCCATCCTCCTTTTGAAATATTCTTTCCCAATCTCAGGTTGTTTCCCTGTTGAAGTTCATCAAGTATCCCAAAATTCTTCGTGCAATCAGATGCAAATTAACATTATCTTGTATTAATTCTGTATTTACTTATTATCTGCCTCAAAATGTAAGCTTTTTCAATGTAGCTTACATGTTTTTATATCTGTATCCCCAAGAATACTACATGTACAACCAGAATTCATAAATGTTTGTTGACTGACTAGGGAAATAAAAAGACAAAAATAAAAAATTACTTGCCCTAAAAGGAGTTAAGTCTACTGGAGAAAGTAATATACCCATGCAATTTTGAAAATAGTTGTATAAACAAGATTATCTCGAATTACATTTTGGAAGAGACTAAACATGTTCTGTCCACAAATGCCTCACATATACACCCAACATGCTGGGACACAGACACTTCATTTAGACATCTTATCACTATATAGGTACTCATGTAACATATGGTCTATTTATATGTTATCCTTTCCTATTGCTATACTGTGGCCAGACCACTTTCTTTTCTGGCCATACATTTCTTTCATGTTAACTTTAAAATACCACATCTCACATGAAATTCATGCTTGGTAAAATTCTGTAGTCTATATCCACTAAGTGTATCTCTTCAAAGGTTGTTATTCTATTTTCAAGTTATATAAGCATCTTGGGAGGTACAATGGTGATGAGAAGAGTTTTTGTTTCATGAAGAAGTCTAAGGTTCTTTTAAGTATTATACCATTTTCCCAACTTCAATTTAACCTACTTTTTTCTTTCCTGGGCCAAGCACATTATTCATCTGAGATATGTATTCAAGATATATTTTTACTAACCGACCTGTTCTATAAGATTTTCACCCAGATGCATAGCATGCTCTGAATTCTAAATCCATTTGTGTAAATACTTTTGTATAGTTTATTCATCTCTGAGTCCCAGGATTTTCAGCTACAAAATGAGAATATATATGCTCCCTAACTCATCCGGCTACTTTAAGGTGCTCTGCACACTTTAAAGGTATATACTAATGTTATTTCTTAACTATTATTAGAAAGTTTCTCAAAGGATGAGGTGTGAAATTCCAGATTACATTGAAAGTATGTGTTTTTGTTCAACGTTTTGTGAAAGTCTTCAGCAAAGTCTGAAGCCATGAGCAGTTTAAGTCATATATAAGTAATGATAGTAAAAAATAAAATTCTGGAAAGTAGTAGGCTTGAAAACACAATACAATGGATAAAATATTATAATATAACTAGTCCTAGATTTAAATCCCAGGCTTGTCACTAATTGCTATGACTTTGGCCAAATCATCCTACCTTTCTAACTTTAAAACCTTCATTTGTAAAATAGGGATAATACACTACTTTCATAAGATCAGGTTGAGGATGAAACAAGAGTAAAGCATTCTGATAATTCAAATGATTCTTTAGACTGAAGATCTTTACAAAACAGACACATAAGAACTAAAGCGGAATACTTAAGTAGTATAGCTGTTCTGGGGAAGCTCAAAGCAGCCAGTCAGAAGCAAGGCTGCCAGAATAATACTTTAAAGAATTTACAGGCGTCTCTCTGTGAGAACTAGCATCAATATTAATCATTAATCCAGGTAATGGTGATGGACAAATTTGTTATGCAGCATGGATAACAAAGATGACAACCACAAGATATAGATTTACAGTAACAGGTGCTAAAAAAGACTACAGTCACAAAACAAAAATTTGAACATATAAAAGAATAAAAGGGACAGTAATGTAACAGCAATTCTTACACAAGCAGGCATTAATTATTGTTGGTAGAAACTTTTGTATAAGGCTTCTATATGGGGGGCAAGAAAGTAAAACTTTCCTGATTGACAGCATAAAGAATGGTTTCCAACAAGTTAATGCAATAAGCCTTCAAAATGACATACAAGCTATTCTATATAAAACTCGACTATAAAGTTAACAAAAGAATTTCCTTTTCCATTTTTTCTATTTTGCCTGTTTACCCAAAGGAATCATGAAAAAATAAATATAAAAATAATAGGGACTTTTTTTTAATTCAGGAAAACAACAACTAAGTTTTAAAAATATATCCGATATTTGAGGACAGTTCCTTCTCCATTGAAAGGCAAATATTATTAAGCACCTTGATATTAAAATAATAAACTCCATCAAATCTACAAAATTATGATTTAGGAAATACTTTTTTAGCCAAAAAAAAAGTATATGGTTGTGGAATCCAGAGAAGTGATGATGTGCCTTCTGAGTATCTTATAAAGGAAAACTTCTGGAATCCATTTAGTAAGTGGATGCTAGAAAATAACATTCATAAAAGTAACACTCATAAAAGATCATTAGCAACCTTGTGTTTGGCAAAGGTAAAGTTTTAAGCAAAAATTGTTGGGGAAACTGGAAGGCAGTTCAGCAGAAACTACCAGTGATTTATACCATTTATCAAAACAGGATCAAAATGAATATATAACCTAGGGTATATAAAGGGAGATAACATAAAAAAAGCAGCTAAGATTAGGAAGAAAGCAATAAGTTTGTGGATAGTTTCTCAGATAGAGAAAATCTAAATATCTAAAATATTGAAATATTGAAATATTTAAAGAACTTAAACATAAGAATGTGAGTCATTCTCCAACTGATAAAATAGTCAAAAGAAATAAACAGTTTTTGTATGAAGAAATCTAAGATATGTTATTATATAAAAATTGTTCTAAATCACTATTGATTAGAGAAATGCAAACTCTGGGATATCATCTCTCATCTGCCAGATTGGCTAAAATATCGATAACATAGATAAAAGGTCAAAATGACAAATGTTGGAAGAGATGTGGAAAAATAGGGACACTAAATACATTGTTGGTAGTTGGTATGAACTGATTCATTTGGAAAGCTATCTGGAATTAGAGTTATAAAACTGTGTATACCTTAGGAACCAGTAATATCACTGTTAGGCTTATTTCCTAAGGTGATAAAGGCAAAAGGGGAAAAATACATGTTTTTAAATATTTAAAGCAGCTATTTTCAGGGTAGCAAAGAAATGGAAACTGAAGGGATGTCCATCAACTGGAGAACTGCTGAACAAGTTGTGGTATATGATTGTAATAGGATACTATTGTGCCATAAGAAATAGCAACAAAAACAAACAACCACAAAAAACAAAGCCTGAAAGACAGATAAAGTGATGCAATGTGAAGTGAGAATTAGGAAAATATGGTACACAGAAATAATAATAATAATAATGCATGATGATCAATTGTGAATGGTAACTATTTTCAACCAGGGAAGAATCCAGATAAATCCAAGGGACTTATGATGCCACAGCTAGACTCCAAATGCAGATTGTAACATACTATTCTTCATTTTATTTTTTCCTTTAATTTTTTCCTAGTGTAGCTATATGTCTCTTGTTTCACATGACAAACATGGAACTATGATTATATAAGTACAACCTATATAATATTACCCACTTTCTTGGAGAGGCAGGAGGGATGGGAAGGAGGAAAAAATGACATATCTGGACATATAAAAATAAAAATATATATGCTTTCATACAAAAAAATAAAGTACACAAATTTTTTTTAAAAAATCAATAGAAGACACATGCCAACCTGAATTCCAAAGCTATTTCAGATTTAGTACACACATGTTCACACACTAAGAATTTAATGAAAGTAAGCTACCTACGCCAACTCTTTGTTTCAGACGATATGTGAAGGAATGATTTATAACAGGTTCTTGCCAAAATCTCAATAATATCAACATTTTTCTCTTCTAAATCCCCAACCCCCCTTCCAAATTTCCTCATTTCTAGTCAAAGGCATCACTATCTGTCCAATCATCTTGATTTGTTAACCTTAAAATCATCTTCCATTCCTAATCTTTCCATCTATCTCTTTCTTGCCGCCCCATCTAATCAGCTGTCAAGTCATTTCACTTCTATAGCTCTAATAGCTTTCCTATTCTCTTCTACTCAGTCAACTAATCAAGTTCAAGTCTTAAATGCCTTTTAAGGAGATTCTTTTTTAACAGTTTATCTTCCTAATCCCTCTTCACAAACAAGTTTTCAAAATAAGTCTTTCAAAGAAGCCTATTTTATAATGCTATTTGGCTAAAAAAACTCTTTTGTATAAGAAATAGGAAGGACAAGTATTATTCCTTACTGCTTCTTGGATAAAACACAAATTTCTCAGGTTGTTTTTTAAAGCTCATGACAATCTGACTTCTATATAACTTTATCACCTTATTTTTTTACCTGTCTTCACTCATTGTATGTTCTAGCCAAATTGGACTGTTGGCAAATACATCTTCCATCTGCATAAATTTTTCACCAACCTTCTGCCTATCTGATAAGATAAAATCTATCTCCTTTTGGAATTTTTTCCCTCATTCCCTCCTCTGAATTGTTAATGTTGTCTTCTTTGTCAAATTATCTTGTGTAATAATAGTCTTGTACCTATAGTGTCCCTACAGTAAAAATTTAGATTACTTGAGAGTAGGAAACATTCTCTATTTGTCTTTATATTATCAGGATTTAGTATAGTGCATTAAACATGGTAAATGCTTACTTAATAAATTTTTTATTCAGCTCTACTATTTATGCACATGTATAGTGTTTAGTTTAGAGTGGCCATTATCTATCACCCTATTAATTGAAATGATCATTGTTTCTAAGGTTTCATTATTTTCTCTTCCCCAAATGATTAACACTTGGCTCATAGATTTTCATAATTACTATTATTTCTGGAAACATTATATTCTCAGGGTCCTTTCACCATTCCCTATTTTGCAGACCTCTAAAAGCCACACAACAACTTAAATAACCTTCAATATCCATCATTACAAGTATCATCCTCCCTTCTTGGAAGTCTCAAATTTACTGCTCCTTTTCCATCACAACAATATTGCCTGTTCTCATTATCTCTGTCTCCCTTCCCCTTCCTTCCCTTTCACGCCCCCTTCCATATTAACCACTTTCAAAGAGATTTTCATTCTTTCATAATTCCCTGCCACCCCCATTTTGTTAGTCCTATCATGATTACAAATGGTTTTTCTTCCTACCCCATACTTCAGGGTCAACTATTTCAATATCAGTGTCTAATACTTTACTCTTGCCACAAATCCTTCCTCATTCTCTGACTTTGCATGGAGCCATCTAGTCAAATCCTCAATCCTACCAACCTGCTTTCTCCTCTTCTGCTCTTGGTGGTTGATTATTAAAGTTGACTCTTGCTAAGAATCAGCAATTTTTATAAATGTACTCAACTGTTTTGGAGCATCCAATACATATACGGTAGTCTAAGAATTTTTCTAAATTCCTTAAGTACCTAATGCCTTCACTCTATAAATGTCCTTATTACCTAGTTTCTGGACAAGACAGAACCTCTAAAAAGAAAGTTTCCTCAAAATTCCCATCCCCTTTTCCTCAGCTCATTACCTCTCTGCTCCTCTAGCCCTAGAAGAAATTTCTTTGCTTCCTTATGAAGCAAATCACTAACCTATGGACACCTTTCTATTTCCTTCAGGCCATGGACAAAACAAAACTCATTCAATTTAAATGCCCTCCCACTTTTCAAACACACACAAAAAAAAACAACCACAAACAAGCAAACAAAAAAGTGTACATTTGGTGCATGTTCTGTGCTGAGTATTAGATTCTATGCTTTGTGCTTTTCCTTAAATTAGGGTCTCTTTATAAACACACTGATATCTCTACAATGATCTCATCAGCTTTTCAGACCAGAAATCTTAGCATCACTTCTGATGCTTTTTCTCTCCCTTTTTGTTCTCTATAACCACTCTGCCCCTAAGGCCTATTAATTTTTTCCTTCAAAAATAGCCTAATTTGTAATTACACTCAGTGACTTTAAATATAGGCCCTCTTCACTTCATACAGATTATAACAGTATATTTAAGTTTCTCCTCCTTCCTTCCTTCATCCCACAATCCATTCTACATACCTCTGCCCTAAACATTCTAAAGCTATTCTCATCTCTTGCTCAAAAAAAAAAAAGGTTAAGTCCCTTTTACCAATTACACTAAACCTCAATTTCTATGTCTAGCTTTTAAAGCCTTTCATAATTATTATCCAACTTTATTTCCTATTAAAAAGTCTAAAACTTTAACATCTTTATAATCTTCTACTCAGTCAAGTTCACTTCCATTCTCTGAATATAACCATGTCTATTCTTGCCTCTAAGTCTTGGCTCCCATTGTTGCTAGTCTCCTTTCTCCAGAATGACCTCTATTTTTACCTTCTATTTCTCTGCTGATTTCTCCTCTCTCTAAATTGCTTTTGCATTTATAGCCTATAAAATACACTTAGTTATACTTAGTTATTCTCTAATTGTTTTACAAGCCTACAACTTGTCTCCCCAATTAGAGGATAAAATCCTAAGGGCAAAGTCCATATATATCTTGCAATTCCTTGCATTACACATAACACATAAAAATACTGAAACTTGTTAACTGTTCAAAAAATATTTGAGTCTAAATCTCTAAGATTCTGAAACAAATTCCAGAGTTCAGACACTCAAAGCATCAAATACCTTTAGTGCCACTATACAAAACCTACTTTGTATGTCCTAATTCCTCTATCTGTATTCTCCAGTGAGTGGTACAGTGTGCAGCATTATCTTAAGTGTTTAGTAAATGTTTATTGAATTGAGTTAATGACCATAGTTCCAAAAAGTAGGATCAGTTAGATCACCAATAGTGTTTTCCTCACTACATATATGAAGACCTGTTTGAATTTGTCATCATTTGCAGGGCCTGTTATTATTTTCAATCTGTCTAATGACTATCCTGCCTAATGTCTTTGCTAGAAAGATCCTGGACTTTTAAAGTACACTGTTTCTGTCTGGTTGAATTATATCCCAAGAGGAATGATTCCTCCAAATGCATACATGGAAAAATCTACTTGATCCTTATTTTTGTGTCACCAATTATAACTACCTGTAAAGATTTAGGATCTCCAATATTTCCATCTACCCTCGACCAAAAAAAAAACCCAACTAGTTTAAACCAGTTAAGATACCTTTCAACTTCTTACTTTGTTTCACTACTTTCACATGAAAAGGAATCCTTAATTGACACTTTCCATGCACTTGCTTAGAAGAACTCTTTTCCTTTCTCTTAAACACTTGAAGGACATATCTGAATTGTCTTATGTTATTACAGAATTTTAGAATTGGAAGGGTTGTTAGAGCTTTAGTCTAATACCTTCAGTTTAGAGTCAGAGAAAATCAGAAGAAGCTTTTTTAAGGTCACAAGAGCTAGTTTATGAGAAAAATGAATTCAGAACTCAACTCTTATTTACCACACTATTGTTGCTTTTATTAGACATATCCTATCAAGTTAAAATTTTGTCAATGAAGGAAAAAAAAATGAAGTTACAGGACCTGATGGCAGAAACTAATTGAATCATTATATAATATCTAAAGCCTTGGTTTTTAAAAACATACAGTTATGCATGCCTTCTTCCTCTGAAAAATGCATAGTTTTTGGAAACACATGAACAAAATACAGCTGACAACAATATCAACTTTAGTTTTCACATAAACTGCTATCTTTTAACCCTATTGTTTACAATGCTCTACACTAACTAGAATTATTTCTTTTGGGAGGGGGGATTTGAATTAAATATTTATCAAGTTTGTATGTAAGTAGTATGGCTAGAAACTGGTAAATAAACAAGTAAGCTTAAAACTAATCATTTGGAATATAAATATTTTAGGCCAGGACAATGTGAAGGCAACCTGATATTTAAGGAAACTTTTCAAGAGGGAAAAAGGAACTGAATCAAATCAATTGCTGGTTTTTTTGTTTTTTATAGATGAAAGAACTCTAAATCTAAAAGTGTCCCATTACAACATTTATATAGTGCTTACTATGTACCAGTACCATACTAACTGCTTTACAATTATTATCTCATTTGACCTTTGCCACAATTTTGGAAGGTAGGAGCTATTATGATCCCCATTTTACAGATGAGGAAATTGAGACAGAGTCTAAATGACTTGTGTCTGAGGAAAGATTTGAATTCAGGTGTTCCTTATTTCAGGCCTAGTGATCTAGCCTTTGAACCACCAGATGTCAAATAACAGACACAGTTTTCATAATACTTTAAAAAATTACAAATATTAGAGATTGTATATTAAAGAAAAAATGAACCACAATGTAAGAGACTACAAAATAAGAACTTAAATTTGTTAAAACTTTGAGCATTCTGTAACGTTTAAGGGAATAGAATAGATACTGCTTTCAAATTAGCAAAACCAAAAACAAAGTCTAAAAAGATGCAATTAGTTTAATCAAGATTTCCTGAATATAAAACAAAGTTAAAAAAAAAAACACACCACCTACCATATGGGTATGGGCTTATACTACTTGTGATATGATCTTTGTAAGGAACTTCTTCTCTCTACCAATACAGATCCACTCCTACTCTGGAACTTAAGAGTTTTTGGGAGCCCTGAGGGATCAAATGACCTGCCCAGGGTTATATGGCCAGTATGGGTCTGATGGTCTGACCTGTGAAGTACAGGTCTTCCTGACATGAAGGCCAGCTGTCTATCCAGCACACTGAGTCACCTCTCATAAAGCAAGATAATCAACTGTTCAATCTTTTTCTCTTCAGCTCTCACCCTTAGTTTGTTTATCTGTAAAACAAGGAGACCATACTAAGTAGATCAATGTTTTCAGTTGTGCCCAAAACTTCTTGATCTCATTTGGGGTTTTCTTGGCAGAGATCCTGGAGTGGTTTTGCCATTTCCTTCTCCAGTTCATCTGACATATTAGGAAACTGAGGGCAACACAATTAAATGACTTACCCAGGGTCACACAGCTAGTAAGAGGTCAGATTTAAACTTTCTTGGTACTTATCTCCACTGTATGAAATATAGCCCAGAGAACATATGAAGCAAACTTTTAATAGACTGCAACAGAGGAGTGGTAATGGCTCTGAAACTGCCATGGTCAGCAGGAGCCATGATATATTGAAAAAGCTGATTTGTGCAACTGTAAGTAGTACTGTCATCTTAGGTACAACCATACTGAAAAGGAGGCAATCTGATTAGGTGATGTCTAAAGTATGTTCCACCTCTAGAATTTCTGATATGATAATGAATCTGTCTTCTAGAAATCAGTAAAGAATCACAGAAGCTCCTCAAAGAAATGCATGCAAAAGCATTTCTCTTTTTCCTCTAGGCTTATCATATGTCCTCTTTATCAAACTCTGGGGAGGGGGTAAGAAATACTTAATTCCCATAGCCTGAACTAAATTTTAAAAAGAATTTAAGTTTGTTTTTCATTTTACAGTTTTATATAGTTGCAAACTTTCTGACTCAAACAATGACAAATACAAAGTGAAAAGCAGGAGCAATCTGTTCACCATTAACAATAACAGCAAAGCAAACTCATCTTTAGACAGGTAAATGCCAAAAATTATTCAAGGGAAGGAAATAACTAAGCAATCTTGCTTTTTAAAAGTAACTAACCAAGTGAGAGACAGAAAATTATGGGACATAAAAATGGATAATTTTTATCACATCAAATTAAAAAGTATTTTCATAGGGGCAACTGGATGGCTTAGTGGATTGAGAGCCAGGCCTAGAGATGGGAGGTCCTGGGTTGAAATCTGGCCTCAGCCACTTCCCAGCCGTGCTACCCTGGACAAGTCACTTGACCCCCATTGCCTATCCCTTACCACTCTTCTGCCTTGGAGCCAATACACAGTATTGACTCCAAGATGGAAGGTAAGGGTTAAAAAAAAAAAAAAGTATTTACATAAACAAAACCAATGCAGCCAAGATCAGAAGGGAAATTTTTTTTTTTACAGGTTTTTCTGATAAAAGGCATTTCTCTCAGAGGTGGGCAGCTGGGTAGTTCAATGGATTGAGAGCCAGGCCTAGAGACAGGAGGTCCTAGGTTCAAATCTGACCTCAGACACTTCCCAGCTGTGTGACTGACCCTGGGCAAATCACTTAACCCCGCAATTGCCTACCCTTACCACTCTTCTGCCTTGGAACCATGGAACCATACACAGTATTGATTCCAAGACGGAAGGTAAGGGTTTAAAAAAAGATTTTTTTTTAAGGCATTTCTCAAGTAGGAGTCAAATTTGTAAGAATTTGAGACTTTCGCCAATTAAAAAATGGTTAAAGGGATATGAACAAGGAGAGAATTTAAAACTCAAAATTTTTAAAAATAATTGTTTAAAAATTTTATTAAAATAAAGTATTTCATGTTCTAATACAATTTCTTTTGCCCAATATTCTATGAAATACTATATTCCTCTTGGACACAAAGAGGAATCACTACTTAACTTTTGAAGAAAAGACCAAGTAGAAATAATAGAACTCTACAAATCAATTCTTATATAAGGTTAACTGTTTAAGAGAAAGTAAATTATAAAACATACTTAAAAAACAAGCATCCTAAATAGTTTAACACATAACACCAACTATACTTAAAAACAAATACTCTGACTACTTCAAAGAATCAATGTTTAAAGAATTATTACTACTGAGTTTGAAATGCCAGAGTCAATTAGGGATGCAAAGTTTAAGTACAACCTTTGGAATGATGTGTTTTCTTTTCATAATCAATGCACCAAATCCAAATATGACCTATTGTTTCCTGAATTCCTATTTTTCACTGTCATGTACGAATATATGTGTATGTATACATTATAATATATATAAAATATACACATGTATATTAAAATATATAGAAATATATTTTTAAAAAATTATTCTTAGAGCATAAACTAAGCCAAAAATTAATCATGTATCTCTAAACAAGATTTGGGGTATTCTTCTAAGAAGTAGAATCCCTAAAATTTACAATGATTTGGTTATACTAGAAGAAAAACTGTCACACTAGGAATTTACTTATGGCTCTTAATAATCCAGGATTTTATATTACCTTTTAAAACATTCACTATCGCTCCACCTTCAATATCCTACCCCATGGTGGGGTGGTGAGGAGGGGGCAAGGAGAAGAGAAGAGAAGAGAAGAGAAGAGAAGAGAAGAGAAGAGAAGAGAAGAGAAGAGAAGAGAAGAGAAGAGAAGAGAAGCAAGTCTTTAAAAATATTTAATCGTGTTGATTTAACTATATCTTCACACAAACACAAGAAAAAATTTTTATTCACTATGTCCAATTAAGCAGGGTTACAGGCTTAAGGCTCTACTCACACAGTTGAGGTTGATGAACAAACAGCTGTCCTGTATCTTGAGACAGACATTAGCTTCCTGACTTCCCTATCCTCATAAGCAGCTACTTAAAGTTTGAGTTTTATGCAAGAAAACATTTTAAAGCCTTCAGTGTTTTATTGCAGCAGACTTCAGTTTCATTCCTGCAACACATTTAATATGAAAGAATTGACACAGTTAAAATCCAGTATGAACATTCTAAAAAGTCTTCTAAAATTTTAAGAACAGTTTCAATACTATTTCTATTCATTAAAAAATGATCTGCTGTGAACATCCAAAAAAATTTAAGAAACATCCACAAGAAGCTTTTCATAAAGTAGTTATTAATAAAATGTATGGGTATAGGGCAGCTGGCAGTTTGGAGGACAGATATCCAGGCTTAGAAACAGGAAGTCCTCAGTTGAAATCTGACCTCAGATACTTCCTAGATGTGACTTTGGGCAAGTCACTTAACCCCAACTGCCTAGCTCTTACCACTCTTCTTTAGAATTGAAACTAGTGTCAATCCTAAAACAGAGCGTTTAAAATAAAATTTATGGGTTGGTTTAGGTTAAAAAATGTCCCATACACACATATTCTCTGATTCTGTCTGGTACATATCAGGAGCAAGAGCTACCTTTTGGAAATTATTTGTCAAAGCTCTCCATAACTGCTGCCCCTCCTGAATGCTCTAACCCCCAGTTTTGTATGAATATTAAGATATGCAGATCATCTCTCCTTCATAAAAAGACATTCATTTGAGTTATTTAACAAACATAGTGTCCCTGACTGTTGCAAGACTTTTCATCATGCAACATCATGCAAATACTACATATAGAACCAAAAAATCCTGATTTTCTCCATCACTGGGATGTATGAAGTTCCCCTTTCACTTGCCCTTGCTTGCAAGCACATGTATGTTTGCAAGTAATGAATTGGGAAAGAATCAATTTTTTCCTTTGGATGGGAGGAACAGTGGTCAGAAATATACCTGGGCCTTGGAATATATTTCCCTGAATAATTCATGTTGTAAAATGGTAGGCATTATAAGGTAACAGTATGTTACATAAGCTTTGGAGGTTTGCCTTGGGATCCTAATCATTTATGTGGTTTCAACAGAAAATGTGTTCTGAATTTCAAATAGCTAACTTCATAAAGTTTTGGAACACATCCTACAAGTTGGGAAATGCCCTGTAATAAGATAATATCTCTTTCTCTACTTTTCTTTCCTTATGCCTAATATTTTGGTATTATAATATCTACCTTTAATAGTACATGTTAAAGAAAAACAGTCTTCAATTCATTCTGTTCTTCCCCACTTTCCAAAGAAACTTCTCAATTTTCTTTTTGGTGGTAAGGAAATAAAAAGGAGGCAGGAGTTTATGTACCAAGAACAAGGTGATTTAAATATTTAAAGTATAGTAGAGTTTTAAATCATAGTGGCAATAAATTGACTTTAAATTATTTTGGCACCATTACTAAATCTTACAATAATTTTCTTTATTTAAACAGTAGATACAATTATTGCATATACATTAATTCAGTTAGGTCAACCAGCTGAGGTTAAGTTTTAGATTAAGATTTTCTGATTTGTTTTTCTTTTCACAATACCCTCAAAATGGTATATTAAAGTTTTGTTCCCATCCCTCAATCAAAATGCCATGAATGAGGTTCACAGACTGTCAGTGTAGGGCCTTCATCTTAGAGATGAAGAAACTGGGATCCAAGGAGTTTAATTGATTCGCCCAAGATCATACCAGTACTAAATAATAGATATGGGATTCAAACCCAGGGCCTCCAACTTGAAATCCAACACTTCCTATGAGTATCACAAAAAGAGGCAGTTTCCCTATGACACCACACTGATGGAGATTATAAATGCCAGTATCTCCAAGATGAGAAAGAGATTACTATAGTTATAACAATTGTCTACAGGAATTTGTTTGCCTTTTGGTTAGCATTCATTTTTTCTCTAGCTGAGTAATGACAGGTAAAATAATAGCTAGCATTGACATAGAGCTTTTTACAGTTTGCAAAGTGTTTTATCATTTATTATCTCATTTGATCCCCACAACAAAACCCTGTGAGGTGAGTGCTATTCTTAGTTTTATCTGTAAAATGGGGATAATAATGAGAGATTAAGGGACTTCCCCGCCTAAGTCACATACTTATTAAATGTCCGAGCCTAGATTTGAACTCAGGTCTTCCTGACTCTAAGTCTAGCATTCTATCCACTACATCACACAATCTTTTATTATTGCCCCCAGCTTGTTGCTAAATAGGTCCTTAAAGATCTAGTCCCATTCCTTCATTTTAAAGATAAGGAAATAAGGAAATTGAATTGGTAGAGCTATAACTAAATCCCACCCCTCTTGGTTTCTAGCTCTAATATATTCAGTATTTAATATGGTGTTTTTAAAGAGATTTCAAAGGTTTTTTTCCTTCTATTTTATTAGAAAAAAAAGTTTCCCCTCTCATCTCTTCCATACTAAATGCATCACCTAATTGAAATTAATCAGAATCAGTGAAATCAGAATAAAGTACTACTTTACACTGAAGCATCTGACATACCTGCTGTGCTATAAAAGGTGACCAAATGCACAGGTCCACTCATAATATTCCAAAAGTTTCTTTACAATCTAAGTTACATTGTACATAAACAGGTATTCGATTTACAGCACTGAAAGACATAAGCCAAAATCCCATGAGAATATTACAATCTGACCATCTTTTAAACAATTAAATTGAAGTTGTAAAAGGATGATTCTAAGCTCTTTTAAAATGTGCTTCAGTAACATTTATTAAGACCTTTAAAAGTTTCAAATATACATTTGACTTTTATAATCCACCTCACTGGTAAACCAAAATAAATTTGCTCTAAATTTATGTTTAAAAAAACAAACCCAAAAATCAATTTTAAATGGCTAGGCCTAAAAAGAAATTCTTCCTTGACTCTACACTTTAAATTTGGTTAAGTTTACCTAAAAATCTTCTTGGTTTAATAAAGCAAAACCAGAGATTTCAACATATCTTACTATGTTGAAAAAGAAAGACAAATATTCTAACTTTATTCTAGGTATTACTAGTAAATATATGCAATAATTTCACAGGTGCCTGACAAAAATTTTCTACTCAATGTAGAAAAGCAGAATACTATCAGAAGTAATACTATTAGAAGAAAAGTAGAATGAGTATTCTATACCAAATATAATTCTTGGTGTTTCTATATCCTTTAGAAAATGTATCAACAAAGAAAGTTTACTCTCTAAAATAGCACACACTTAAATGCCTTTTTACAAGGATAACAAAAAACAGTAAGACTCTCCAGTTTATCAAAGTACTAAACTTTGATTGCAAATATGCAAAGACAATTTATAAACACCCCCTGAATGAAAGCCAGCAGAGATTCAAAAATTCATTAGATACTGTAGAACTCTAATCTCTAGATTTATTCCAAAAGTACATTTTGAGAATCCCCAAAGGGATATGATTAAGACTTTTAAAGATAAGACTTACACTTTGTTACTGCTTTGAAAACTATCATTCTAATAAGAATAATTATACAAGAATAAAACAGTAAGTACCAGCTGTTTGAACAGATGCACCCAAAACCTATTAACAGCTCCAAGTCAGTAGTTTGGCGAAAGGTATCTGATAGTTTTCAAGGTCTCTTCTTTGTCCCTACATTACTCAGTCATATCTATCAATTACTTAGAAGATTCAAACAAAGCTAAAGAGTTAAATCATTATAGGGTAATATAAAGTCTTATATTTAAAGTTAAAAAGAAGCCAGACAACAATTGTTGGAGTACATGAGAGTATTGATGTTAGTGAAATAAATCTGGAGGCTTAATCAAAGCCTTAATGAAACAGCAACATGAAAACAACTGCTAAACAAGCTAACAATCAAGTTCCATTAAAGAAATATACTTTCTAGATCACAGGAAATAATAATAATCTAACTATGCTAGTCACACCACATCTGCAGAATTGCATCCATTTGTGGGTACCACACTTTAAAAAGGATACTGATAAATGAGTGCATTCAAAAGGAATCTAAATGATCACTATATAAGGAAAGATTGAAGGAACTAGATGTGTTTAGCCTAATGATAAGATTTAAGAGATAGGGAAGAAAGAGAAGTATATGACAGCTGTCTTTAAATCACATAGAAAAGGAGTAATAAGATTTGTTCTTTCTACAGCTTCCTACTAAAAGGCAGTGAAATCTATTCAGTAATGGAAGGATTAAAGAAGTAAGATGGCTCTGTTAGAAATCTAATTCAAAGGTATTTTTTCATCTAGGTAGGAGGGAATGGATAAGTGGACAAAGTTTATAAATAGTCTACAAAGGATTGTAAACTAGTAACAAGTACATGTAAGAACAGATAATTAAGAAGAAATGCTTATCAAAATAACTTTTAAGACTTCACCTTGTAGAATGACATATGACAAAAATTAGGACTAATTAATGGTGTAGTGGTTGTGGAAAGATAAGCAAACTAATAGACAAACTATTGCTCACACTGTTAGGGGAGACATGAAATGGTGCCTGCAATCTATGAAGTAATTTCAAATTATACCTTTAAAAAAAGTGAACAAAATGTCTACATCTTTTGACTTAATTCTTCTGCTAGCAATATACCTTGATGTTGAGACAGAAGTTTCATACACAAGGTATTCATAGAAGCTTTCTGTGGTAGCAAAGAACTGGAGACAAAGTAGCTGCCATTTGACTGGGGAATGTACTAACATATTGTCGTACACAAATGTACATGATATTACCATTTTGTAAGAAACTATGATGACTTCAGAGGCACAAAGTAAAATATAAAAACAATATAATGATATCAATTTAAGTGGTCTTTTAAAGAAAGGATTAATGTTTCAGAATTATAATGATCTAAATTGTCCCTGCAGAAGTTAGTAAAAGTTCCCCTTTTTTTGTAAAGGTCAGGGACTGTCACAGTCAATCATATTTGATGTTTTGGTTTTCCTGTCTGCCTCCCCTCCCCCCCAAAAGTTTTTTTACAAGGAATGGCTAAGTAGGAATAGGTGAGAGAAATCCAGAAATTAAGTGAAGTAAAGACAAAAGCATTAATAACAATTAGGAAAAGGTCTGGGAGTTTGGATTAAATGACCATAAAATTTTCTTTTAAGGAACAAATGGAACAATACTAAGCCAAATGAGATACAGCCTGTCAATTACTTGTTTCATAAAGCAAGAATTCTTAAACTACGATCTATTGGACTTTAATTATTTTGATAAGCATTCCAATATAATTGTTTTCTTTGCTAGTTTATGGATCTTATTTTATGTATATCAAAACATTATTTTGAGGAGAGGCCTTAAGGTTTCATTGGACTGTCAAAGCAGTCTATGACATACAAAAAAATTAAGTAATGCTCTGTAGGACAGCTGGGTAGCTCAATGGATTGAGAGCCAGGTTTAGAGACAAGATGTCCTAGGTTCAAATTTGACCTCAGCAAGTCAATTACCCCCATTGCCTAGCCCTTACCAATCTTCTGCCTTTGAACCAATACACAGTATTGATTCTAAGACTGAAGATATGGGTTTACAAAAAAAAATTTTTTTTAATGCTCTGAATGTGTTTATTACACTAACTTGCAATAATGATGGACAGCAGAGACTTGGATAATCCAAAATAGCTTAAAATTTAAAAACATTGCACCTAAAGGTTTTGTTTTACACATATTATCTCAAAATATAATTTAAATTGCTTTTATTTGGCTTTTGGGTATTTTTTAATCCTACAAATACCAATGTACCTAATATATTATAAAATAGTAATTCTTAAGTAGAAATTTTTCATATTTTCCCTTATACTGTCTTTCCTGGATTACACAGAACTCTAGAGAGTATCCTCTGTGACTTTACAAATGGGTAAAACCATTCTAATACAAATCTATATATCTACTATATATCTATATATCTACTCCTCATCTCTTTCCAAAGTTCCAGTCCCACATTTAACAACTGTCTCTTTTTCCTACTACACACATGATCCTCACCAGCCTGGACTAACGTATCTTCTAATCTCTGACCTCTCCAAACCTCATCATTACTGCCAAATCAGCATTACTGAAACCTAATCTGAGCCATGTCACTCATATGCACAAGAAGCTTTAGTGGTTCACTGTCTTTAGAATAAAACATTAATATGTTGAGGATCTGAAAGCAGTTTTTTTTTTTTACTAGCTCCTGCCCATCTTTTCTAGACTATATTTTCCCTTCCACACTTCATCAGCAATCAAAATGATCCACTCACTCATTGCTCTCATTCACAGTATGGCATCACTCCACCTAAGATGACTTTGCACAGGTTGTGTCACAATTCTGGACTGGAACGATGTAGCACTTCTAGATCTTTTCGAGAACCAGCTAAAGTTCTACATCCTTCAAGATTTCCTGATTCCCCCAACTGTACATATAAACAAGTGGATATGCACTTACAAGAACAAATCTCTGGATTTATTTTATTTACTCCTAAATGATATCTAACCCAGGTGAATATAAATAGCTTTAAGTCAAGGATTAGAGTGTCTCACTTTTAAACTGTGAATAAGTTTCTAGCACAGTGCCTTAGTACTTAATTACCATAATAGGTACTTAATAAAAGCTCATTCATTACTTGTTTCAAAGGAATTGTGCTTCCTGTCTATCCTACCCTCTCTTCTTAGGATTTGAGGCAAAAGAGCGCTTTAAAGATCATCTAACCCAAGTCCTTTCTTTTAGCTGAGGAAGCTAAAACCAAAGTTAGCTAGTTCAAGGCCTCAGAAGTGATGGCAGAGTTAGAATTCAAACTCAGATCCTCTGATTCCAAATCCAGGGTTCTAGTCACTAACTAGATTTTCTTTAGGGGGAAGAGCACTTAGCCAATTCCTTCAAATGCCTTAAGGCCATTTTTATATTTTAAAAGGTCTTCTTTTACATAGGGACATTTTCCCCACCAGAATCTTAGCCCTTCCTTATAATCCGCTGATAAACTGTAAGAATGATGTAAAACATCAGCTTATACTAAATTTTATCACTCATACATTCCCTGAATTAGAAATATTTTTGGACATAAAAGACTTCTGTTAGGATAGAGGCTGCATAAAAGTTAAGGAGGAAAAACAGAAGGAAGACAGAAATAATATACTGTTAGTGGAATTATTAACTGACTTCAGCCATTTTGGATATTAATTTGAAATTATACAAGAGACTAAATGGATGATTTGCTTTGAAACAGTAATACTATTTCTGGACACATTTCATTGGGAAAAGAACTTCAGCATGAGAAAGTTCTCTACCAGATCATTACAAGTCAGCAACTTATCATCTTAGAAAGATTTTAAATAATTTGCTAATGTTCAAAACTTAAAGTTCTATTATTCATAGTTTTCTAGATATAAAAGTGAACTGAATTGTATAATGTGTTGCTTTGTAAAGTTTCAAACAAAATAAAGAGAATATAGCCTAGGATTTGTATTTAATTAGGAACCACTTCTGGGTTCTGCATGTAACCTTCCCATTAGTCCTTAGAAAGTTGGGTAAAATAGGAAAAATTACAATTCCCTTGGCCATCTGTTAAAACTGTATCATGGATCTTAAATTACATTACAAAGCAGTAACCACAAAAACTATTTGGTAGTAGTTTAAAATTAGTTTAATAATGTAACAGAATGAGCATACCATATACGCAAGAAAATGAATGCAGCAGTAGAATATTTGATAACTTAGGGACCCCAATTACTAGAGTAAGAATTAATTATTTGCCAAAAAAACTTCTTAAATTTTTTAAATTCAAAGATATTTCATTATCTCAATTATATGTAATAATAATTTTCAACATATGGTTTCCAAATTTTATAAGATCCAAATTGAGTTTTCCTCTCACCCTTCTCTTGGAGATGGTAAGCAATTTGATCTGGGTTATACGAGACAAAAAACTTCTGGACTAAGTGGAAAATAGCCTGACAGAAATTAGTTTTGGAGCAATAATGTACAATGTACAACAAGATAAGACTAAAATGGATATATGACCTAAGTATAAAAGGTAACACCAGAAACAAAGTTAGAAATGAAGAGAATTTTTCATAACTATGAATAGGGAAAGAATCTATGATCCCAGACATAGGATACAGAGAATCATGGAAGACATAAAACAGAAAAATCTTACACAAAATCAATGCAGTTAAAAAGAAAAGGAAATAGTTAACTAGGGGGAAAAAATCTCTACAGTGAACTTCTCTGATAACAATGTGATATCTAGGAGATAGAAGTAATTGACTCAAATATAAGAATGAAGGCTATTCCCCAGTAAACAAGTATAAATTGGTAGTTCTCAAAGACAGATAGATATACAAATATTTATTAAATGCTTACTATGTGGAAGGAAATATGCTAAGCACAAAGAATGAAACAGTGCTGAGTACAAAGAATGAAACAGCTCCTGTTCACAATGACTTTATATTCTGAAGAGGGAGAAAAGTACATAAAAAATTATAGAACACGCAAGTATAAAAAATTAATAAAAATATACACAAAGTAGTTAAATGCAAATGAGTTTTGACGGGACAGCACTAATAGATGGGAATGGTGGTATATGAGCTGCATCTTCAAGTGAGGACTCTACAAGTGGCAGTAAAATGGGAACATTGTAGGCATGAGGGACAACCAATGCAAAGGCACAGAGATATAGTTGTTTTGAAAAGAGGAGACACAGAATCAGATGTGTACTTAAGGAAAATTACTATGGTGGCTGCATGTGAAGGATGGACTGGAATGGGGTGATACTAAAAGTTGGGAACTCAATTAGCAGGCTGTTACAATAAGTCAGGTATCTAGACAAGAAGTGATATGGCCTGTAACTAAAAGATAGTTATATGAGAAGAGAGAAGGGGTCAGAATGAAGAGATATAATGGAGGTTAGAAATACCAAGATTTGGCAGCTGATAGGATATGTGAGGAGTGCCAGGATAATGCTGACATTATGAACCTGAGACAATGGAAGGAGAGTGGTACCTTCAACAGAAATAGAAGTTTGGAAGAAAGACTGACTTGAGGAGAAAGGTGATGAGTTCAATTTTGGTTGAATTTATTAATATTTCTCCACTTATTAATGTCTCTCCAAGACATCCGATTTAAAATGTCTAATAGGCAACTGTTCAAGAGCGAGAGACTGGACTAAATACATAGAGCTGAGAGTCATTTCAAAAGGGACGAGTTGAACCCATAGGAGCTGATGACATAACCAAGAGTAGAGAGGAAGAAAAAAAAAGGGCCTAGGGCAGAACCTAAGAATCTAACCATCATTAGGGTATCAAGCTAAGGATAATGGTTCAACAGATTAGAATGAGGAGAAATCACATCAAATGGGAGGCAAGTAGTGTCAATAAAGATAAAGACTGAGAAAAGATCATGAAATATGACAATTAAGAGATAACTTGGTAACTACAATGGGTTGAAAATGAAAAGTACATGAAAGAAAAAGTAAAGGCAATGAGGATAGTTCAAAATGTTTAGTTGAAAAGGAGAGGAGACATAGGATAACTTAAGGAGATGGTAGAGTGTAGTGAAGATGTTTTTTAAGGACAGACTTTACTATGTTTGAACCCAGTAAATAGGGGCAGATTTGAAGAAAGTAGGGAGATGACTGAAATTATAATCTACTGAAGTTGATCAAAGGGAATAGGATGGAGAACACATATAGAAAGGCTGGACTTGACAGAAAGAAGGACCAGCTTTCTCAGAAACTTGGGGGGGGGGGCAGAGAAACAGGAAGAAATCAAGAGTTTTGAAGATAAAATGGGAGAGGAGGAGCTCACATCAAAATGTTCTCAATTTTTTCAGTTAAGAGGCAAGGTCCTCAGTTGAGAAAAGGGGAGAGACAATTGGGAAGACTTGAAAGGAGAGGTTTGAAATAGCTACTCCAGGAACTGAGACAGATGATCAAATTGGGGGGAGGGGGAAGAATAGCTTTTCTATAGTAAGGCTTCAATTGAGGTTGGATGTTGGATAATAGATAGATAGATAGATAGATATATTTTTGCAGTATACCCAGTTAGTACAGTTATAAGACTTCCTCCAGCTTTGTTCACCAGACCCTGAGTAGGAAAAGAGGATACAGGTGGTAGGAAATACAAGGGCTATAGTTTGGCAAAAGAAGAAAAACAACTGGCAAAGGCAGAAAGTGATTCAAGGGCAGAGAACATTATAGTGTTGAACCGGTCAACTACTGGGTTTAGGTCAGAGACAAAGAAAAGTGAATTTAGAACAGGTTTAATGGCCTGATAAAAATCCTGAGAAGTAAAGGGAAAGGAGGTGTCAATGAACAGATACAATACCTTTATGGGAGGTAGAATGACAAAGTTGTGGACAGGTAAAAGAATGTGAGCATTTCTAATTAGGAAAGTGGGAACACTTGCAGGTAAAGAGATCTAGGTTATGATTATTGCTATGTGTGGCTAAGGTAGAAAGGAGTACATCATTACACCTGAGGAGGTTGAGGAAATTAGAAGTTAGGTAGTTTGAGAAAGCATGTACATATTCAATTTCTCCAATTACATGTAAAAACCACTTTTTAAAACATTTTTTAAAATTCCGAGTTCAAAATTCTTCTTCCCCTTTCTCCTCACTAAGATGGTAAGCAAATTGATATAGATTTTATATGTGCAATCATGTAAAACATTCCACATTAGTCATTTTATGGAAGAGATCTCAAATAAAAAGTTAAAGAAAAAGTAAAATACAGCATGTTTTGGTTTGTATTCAGACTCTATTAGTTATTTCTCTAGAGGTGGAATGCAAATTTTTCACCATGAGTCTTTGCATTTATCTTGGATCACTGTATTGATGAGAATAGCTAAGTCATTCACACTTGATTTATAACATAATATTGCTTTTACTGTATACAATATTCTTCTGATTCTACTCATTTCACTTAGTATCAGTTATGTTAAGTCTTTCTAATAGAGTCCAAGACCTCTAGAATAAGGACAAGGATCGGAGAGAAGATAGGGAGGCATGGTTCTGAACTCCTTGGGATAGGATGTAAAATGACCTGGGGTTCAGGATACTAGAGCTACTGTAAATTGTGAATGGGGAAAATTTTTTAGTAGATTTCAAAAGTGGAAAGGTAACTTAATAAGGGAAATAAAGGGAGTATGAAAGAAACCAGAAGGGAGTAAGGAATATTCTGACTTCCCCTCCAAGACCAATGAGATGGGATGGGTACTAAAAAAAAAAAAATGTCCAGGGATTTAATTCAGTATTGTTAGAAAGTGCTGATAGATGGAAGCAATACATCAGAGGGCAGGGAAACTACCATTCACCAGATGAAATTTGCAGATATGCACCATAAATAAGTTATGATCAGTCTTAGATTTTACATACAACAACAAAAAAAGTCAGAAAATAGAAAAAGCTTCAAAAAGTAGAGAAAATAATATGGAAAGTATCTGCACCTCCAGTGCAAATATGGAGGAAATAAATAGTGGAGGGGAATATGATAAAAACCTCCAATGGCTCTATCTAGTTTCCAGAATCAAATAGTCTTTTTTGGCATTCAAATTTTATAATTTGATTTTATAACCTGAGTCCTTTCTACCTTTTTAGTCTTATACTTTACTATTCCCATATGTTCAATAATCTTGACACTCTGGCTTCTTAGCTATTTCTCACATAAGACACTCCATATCTCACTATTCTCCAGAATTTTCTTTTATCTTCCACACCAAGAATTCTATCCCTAACTCAACTCCACTTCATAGTTTCCCTTCAAGTCCCAGCTAAACCCCATGTTCTACTAGATGCCTTTATAGATCCCCAGTAATACTAGTGCCTTCACTCTACTGACTACTCCAAGTTTATTAGGGACAGTCTTTTCTTTCTCCAGTGCTTAGCACAGTATCTATATAGGTGCTTAATAAATACATAGACAAAATTAAAGATACTTTTCACAAAAAAAAAAATTTGTGATGGAAGTCAAACCTTTTGTGTTTAGAAGAGATGGTTACAGTTGTCAGTCTCAGTGTGTCCCAGACAATCTCCATTAGGAATAGAGTAAAGTTACCTAATTGGCAGATGCTTGGCAAATGGAGCCAAAAAATGAGTCTCTCCTCTCCCTCCCAAATTCTCTAACTACTATTGTTGTCAATGAACTTTTTCATGTAAACTTCCTATCAGGGGACACAATTACAGCCACTGCCCTCTAAGATTCACTGAAAACCTCTCCAGAGCCAGAATCTACAATAGTCTCACTCAGTCTGTCCCTTCCAGAACTGGAAGAGAACCTTGGGATGAATTTCCCAGGAAATTACTGGCTTCAAAACTTTTCCCCTACCCACCCTTACCACTCTTCCACCTATGAGACAATACACCGAAGTTAAGGGTTTAAAAAAAAAAAAAAAAAAACTTTTCCCCTGGTCCATAGGGAAAAGTCTGAAAATCCAGTTACAAAATAATAAACTATGGGCTGATTTTATATTTATTATATTTTAGTCATTTGATTGTTAAGAAATGGTCTGGAGGTAGAACCAAAATGATGCTGTAGTTGAACTAATATTTCCCTCCTAATAACTTTAAAACAATGCCTCAAATTGAATTCTGGAATATCAGGGTGAGACATTTTTCCTGCTTACAACAACTAAGGAGGTTGGCAGGAGAGGTCTGTGACATTGGGATGGAGATCAGCCTGAAGCACACATGGAGGTTACACATGGAGAGCAACAGTGACAGGGTCAGCTGCAGCAACTTCAGGCGCTCTCAGCCCAGAGAAAGAGATGTAAAGAGATCAGTCAACTGGTCAGAGATTATAGAAATCCCTTTGGGGCACTCTTATGAACTTCATCATTATTGGAACACTTCACAGGAATCTACATAGAAGGCATGGATATCAGTCTATTATATTGAGATGACATAAAAAGCAAAAAAAAAAAAAAAAAAGGGTGTGGGGACAGCAATATTAAGAAAGATGTACTAGGAGAAAGGGGAAGTAAAAGGAAGAATGGGAAAAAGTATCTCACAAAAAAGAAGTATGCAAGAAAGAGCTTTTACAGCGGAAAGGAAAAGGGGGACAGATATGTGGGGGTTAGTGGGCAATGCCTGAAACTCACTCTCAATGGAACTGATTCAAAGAGGGAAGAATTTATACACAGTTGGGTATGAGAATCTATCTTACTCAACAGAAAAGTTGGAGGAAAAAAAAGGGAAAATAGATAAGAAAAGGGGAGGATGTTAAACAAGAAGGTGGATTAAAGGAGGCAGTGGTCAGGAGCAAATCAAACTTTTGAAGGGGGACAGGGTTAAAACAGAGAAAGAAGGATAAATAGAAGAAAATATGATGGAGGGAAATAAACAGTAATCATAATGATGAATGTGAGTAGGATGAATTCAATGAAAAAATGGACGTAGACTCTTAAAATAGCCCTAGTGAAAAATGCTATCCATCTTCAGAGAAAGGACTGAAGAACTCTAAATGTAGATAGAAACATAATTTTAAAAATTTTATTTTTGTTTTATTTTGCAACATAGCTAATGAAATGTTTGCTTTCTCAAGGGGAGGAGCAGGAGGGAGAGAATTTAAAACTCAAAAACTTTTAAAATGATTGTTTAAAAAAATTTACATGTAATTAGGAAATATTTAATGAAAAATAATTCTAAACAAATAAACCAAAAAACTGAAGCAAGTAGCATAATAGATTAAAAACTAGAATCCAAAAATATGTTGTTGTACAAGAGACACACTTAAAACAGAAAAACACAAGAGTTAAAATAAGGGGTTGGAGCAGAATCTATTATGTTTCAGCTTAAGTGGAAAAGCATTCATGTTCTCAGAAAATGAAAAAGCAAAAATGGACCCAATAAAAAAGATATGCAGGAAAACTACATTTTGATCAAAGATACCAAAGAAAATAAGTTAATTTTTTCATAGTAAGCTTCTTTGATAAAGGACTCCTTTCTCAAATTTATAGGAAACTGAGTCAAATTTATCAAAATAAGCCATTCCTCAATTAATAGTCAAGGGATATGAACAGGCAGTTTTAAGAAGAAGAAATCAAAGTTATCTATTTCTTTAAAATTATCTATCAAAAAATGCTCCAAATTATCATTAAGCAGAAATCCAAATTAAAACAACCCTAAGGTCCCACCACTTAAAACCTATCAAATATGACAAATGCTAGAAGGGATGTGGAAAAAAATAAGTATAATTGTGAAATCTCAGGGAAGTTGTAAATTGATACAACAGTTCTGGAGAACAATTTGGAACTATTCCTGAAGGGCTATAAAATTGTGCATACCCTTTGATCCAGCAATACCACTACTAGGTCTGTGCCCCAAAGAGATAGGGGGGAGGGGGGGAAGGGACATAAAAAAGTAGAAAAATATATTCATGACAGTTCTTTTTGTGCTGGCAAAGAATTACAAATTGAGGAGCTAATGCCCATCAATTGGGGATTGGCTGTACATGTCACAGTATAAAATTGTGATAACACTCTGAGAAATGATGAGGAGAATGGTTTCAGAAAAACTTAGGAAGACCTGTAGGATCTGATGCAAAGTGAAGTGAGCAAACCAGAAGATCATTGTACTCAGTAACAGCAACATAAAAACTTACTTTCTGTCTTAGAATGAATACTAAATATTAGTCCTAAGGCAGAAGAGCAGTAAGAGCCAGGCAGTTGCTCAGGGTAACAAAGCTAGGAAGTTGCTGACGCCAGATTTGAACCCAACATCTTCCATCTCTAGGTCTGGATCTCTATCCAATGAGCCACCTAGCTGCCCTACAGTAACAGAATTAGTGTGATGATGGTTGACTATGAAAGACTTAGCTACTCTGATCAATATAATGATCCGAGTTAATTCAAAGGGCTTAAAATGAAAATTGCTATCCACCTATGGAGAAAGAACTAACAAACTCCCAAGCTCAAACTGAAGTATAATTTTTCTTGCCTTTTTTTTTGCAATGTCACTAATGTATTAATATGTTTTGCTTGAAAGAGTATCATATTTGCTTGCCTTGTCAGCAGATGAGGGAGGCTGGAGGGAAAGAATTTGAAACTTTTGAAGTTTTTTTTCAAAATTGTTAAAATAAATATTTTAAAAGACAGGAGAAAAAATAAATGTCTGCTATAGAAAAAATCATCTGCTAGGAAAAATTAAGCATAATAATCTTTTACATCTTTGGTTTATGTTAGGTAATTTAATAAACTCTTTACAGCAGAAACAGAGCCTCTCTAACCTTTCTTCCACTACTCCATGACTTATAGCAGTAGATTTAAGCAACGTGATGATTTGAAAATAGGCTACCAGATGCTCCAAGTTCTCTTTCCCTAAATTCTCATTTACAGAAGTATAATAATTTCAGGATCTTCAGAAAGAATTAGGGTCACTTAAAATTATTAAATTTTATTAATTTAATAATTAAAAATTAAAAATATCAGTAGCATCTACAAAGTATAAAAATAATGAATTGCCTTAAAAAGTCCTACATTTTAATGTTTATTATTAATATTTCACAAATTATAGAATATGAAATATTTTCAATGAAAATGAAATATTTCACAAATTTACTATTAGTAATAGTTCACAAATTTCCCTTAATTATGAAAGATATTAAAAAGATCCAAGAAAATAAATCCAAACCTATTCCAAAAATTCATCAAAACTGTATGGTTTGGTTTGTACTTAGGCTATGAAAACATATCATCAATAATAACCTCTATAGCATTCTGAGAACTAACATAGTAGAAATTGTTTAAGTACCATGGAATCCAATGACACCAATCTACAGCTGACATCCAGATGTAGATTTAATTTCTATAGAAACAATAAGCCTTAGACCAGCTGCCCTACTTTTTCTCTGTGAAATCTGTTTCTGGATGAAGTCCAAATGGTTCCAAGTTGTTCAAAGAAGCAATGTGGTGTGATGCTACTTCTTTAAAAGGTAACAAGGGCTTCAGAACTAAGTCCAATAGCACCATAAATCAATAGAAATGACTAAATTCTACAGAATTCCACAGCAATTTGTGGGCTGTAGTCTTCCTGGATTACAGGATCAATTTTCCTTAAATGACCCCAAGTTCTCAGATTTAAGTATTCATATTCCAGTTCATACTCAGTAAAAAGAGTCAAGACAAATATTAACTAAAATTCACTACAGCTATAATTCACATGTGCTCCAGAAAAAAATAATGTTATGTAGTCAAATTCCTAATAAGATTTCATCTATAAGGTTCCACAAAAGTTAACTCTGATGAAGTGAGAAGTGAAAAAGATACTATATAAAAAATGGAGAGAATTGAAAAAGGTGGCATGATTCAAGTTGATGGTGCTACAGTGAACATTCAAAGTACTTAAAAGTAAATCAGTTAAACTGATTTTATGCCACAACCAAAAGGATTTCCATAAGTCAGAAAGGGACAAAGGAAGAGAAGAGACAAGGTTCAAGAGAGATCAAATATTTTCTGCTGGAAATTCTTTATTTGAGAAGAATGGCCATGCATTCTAGTTTTCCTGGACATTCTTCTCAAATAAGGAATTCCTAGATAATTTATATTTCTAGATTTATCAAACACTTGGTTATTGAGGTGAATTATTTCTGATTTCAATGATACTCAAATTCTCTTAACCTTGTTTTTGTATTGCATAACACATCTTTCATTTTCTAGTTTTTCAACCTTTGATTCCCCGCCCAGAATCACTGGATTCTCCTTGCTCATTCTGTTTTCCAGTGAATCCTTCAGTAAGTTTTCTCTCTATTATAAACTACTTTACTTCCATTCCCTCCCACCCACCCACCCTCCCACCCCCATTTGATTTCATGTGGGTAGTAGTACTCTTGTAATTCTTATGGTCAAGCTATTATTTTCTCTGAAGCTCTACTTGGACTTTATGGGGTTTACCTTTTAGAAATCTCTTGATTTTGGGCAATTCTCTGTTGTTTTCTGTTGTCTTCTTTTTAAACTATCTCTAGCCTCAGTCCCTAATTTGGGTTTTTGTTGCTAGAGTAGCCAAGCTCTACCCCTGCATCCACTTGCATGGAGTTCATTTGGTTCTGATTTTAATCCCTTCACATCCTGAATTCATCTGTCCTAACATGTCTTAATTCTTTTCACTGGGGCAAGTTTTATTCCATGCTTCTCCCCCCCCCCCTTCACCTCCAATCAACCAGAGTTATTAATGCTACAGTCTAAATTCAGAGTTCTGTGACTTCTATGCCCCATCTCTCACTCTTGTAACTTCTTACCCCCTTTTCTCCAAGTCCCAATCAGTCCTGCTGAGTTCAGAACTCCCTAGAGCTTCCTTCATTAGCATTCTCTGAGCTTCTCTCACTACCACCCCACCCCACCCCCTCTTCTGTGTTGAGAATTTGCAAGCTTCCAACCTATTTACTTCTCTTCATACTGATGTCCTTGTCCTCATGGGCATTATTGTTCTTTATATGCAGACCTAGGATAAATGAGGGCATTTGTTTTTCTTCAGGTTTCTTTTATATAATTGTTCTGGTGTCTAATAAAATCCTTTTTCTAATGAAATGAAAAAAGTCTAATTGATTTTGATTCAATGTATTTCCCAGTATTACATCCCATATTATTATTATTTTTTAAAACCTTATCTTCCGTCTTAGAATCAGTACTGGGTATTATCTCCAAGGCAGAAGAGTGGTAAGGGTAGGCAATGGGGGTTAAGTGACTTGCCCGGGGTCACACAGCTGGGAAGTGTCTGAGGTCATATTTGAATCCAGGACACCTCTTGTCTCTGGGCCTGGCTCTCAATCCACTGAGCTACCCAGCTGCCCAGGACTGTTTTTGTTTTTTTTTTTTAAACCCTTACCTTGTCTTAGAATCAATATTATGTATTAAAAGAAGTAAGAGCTAGGCAATGGGAATTAAGTGACTTACACAACTAGAAAGTTTCTGTGGCCAAATTTGAACCCAGAAACTTCCATATCTAGGCCTGGCTCTCAATCCATTGAGTCACCTAGGTGCCTCCTACATTCCCTTTAAAAAATTCAGAGATGGCAATTGTGAAAGAATGTGTGTTTATATTAATCATTTCTATTTTTTTTTAACCCTTAACTTCTGTGTATTGGCTCATAGGTGGAAGAGTGGTAAGGGTGGGCAATGGGGGTCAAGTGACTTGCCCAGGGTCACACAGCTGGGAAGTGTCTAAGGCCGGATTTGAACCTAGGACCTCCTGTCTCTAGGCCTGACTCTCAATCCACTGAGCAACCCAGCTGCCCTATAGTAATCATTTCTTAACAGAGATCATGTGATTTCAACAGTCATATCTGGAATCAATATAATTGATCTAAATTCTGTAGCATCTTGTCTCGTCTTTATTTGTACCATCATCATTTAAATAAATGTTTCTTCCTGGTTCTGCTCTACTGATTCTTTATCATTTCATGCAAGTTTTCCTATACTATTCCTAATTCATATTCATTCTTTCAATGTCCTCTATTCACTGTTTCTTAGGATAATTAATATTCCATTGTATTTACATATTGAATTTTGTTCAGTCATTCCCCATTTGATTGGCATATATGCTCCCCCCCCCCCACCTTCTTGTTAAGTACAGAGATGACATAAATATTTTGATATCTGTGGGACCTTATTTCCCCTTAATGATCAACTTCCTTGTGATATAAGCCCTTAAAAATGAATTAAGTTCATACAGACACAAAGTAGAGTGGTTGATCAGTGGAACAAATTAGGTACACAATATGCAGATATGCAAATAGCCTCTGATAAAGTGAAAAGATTTTACCTATTGAGGCAAAAACTATTTGACAAAAACTGTTGAGAAAACTGTGGGAAGCCCAAAAGTGGCACATGATTTAGCCCCCAAACAGTAATATCACAAGCAATTAGTAGTATTTTTTCCTCTCCTTTTTCTTGTCCTGTGTGTAAACTAAAGGAATTAAATGTGTTTTTCATGACTATGCATATTTGTAATAGTTTTTTCCCTTGCCTTCTCAATGGAAGGGAAGGAAGAGAATTTAAGAATCAATCAATAAACATTTAATAAGTACTTTTCTATGTTGCCAAGATACAAAAATGAATTTAAAAAGCACAATTGAACATCATGGCTTTTTTTTTCATGAAATAAACTTGAAATAGATTCATGAAGTTAAAACTGAAGAGGTAGAATGGAATTTGTGTTTTAGGCAAACTCAAAAAAGCAGGTATAGTGATCATGATCTCAAACAATGTAGAAGTAAAAGTAGAAGCGATGGATAGGAAAAATACATTATGTTCAAAAGCACTACAGAAAAAGTAATTATTAAATCTGCACCAAATGACATAGAATCTAAATACTTTTTAAAGAAAAAGCTAAAATGAATTATAGAAAGAAATAGTCAACAAAACTAATATTCAGGGACCCCCACAATTCTTTTTTTCAGACCCTAGACATTTTTTAAGATAAATTAAAATACTAAACAGAACTTTACAAAAAGCTTGATATGCCTAACACTTTTTTAAAAGAAAACATAATTCTCAGCAGTATCTGGTTCTTTTACCAAAATAATAATAATAATAATAATGGAATCAATATTAAAAAATTCTTGAGCACAGTTAGAAATGCAAAAATATTGGCAATACAATAAAAATACCAACAATAAAATATTGGGGCTCTCAATGTTTCTTCTTTATTAGAATATAAGCAGTTGACCATATAGGGTTCTTTCTACCTGTTCAAATGTATTTACCCTTCTATGCTTCTCTCATTTCATAATATCTACTCAGGTCTGGTCCCTTCATCAGGGATAATCCAAAATCCTCTGTTCTTCTTTCTCTACTCACTAAGGCTCCAAGAGAATCCAGAACCCACTGAGGACAGTAGAAAGATCTGCTAACACCTAATGTCTTTCCCACTGCTGCTTGATGACTCATATGGCTTAGAGATTGTCACCAATTCTATTTTCTTCTGGTGATGGTAGATCCGAGGTCTCAAACACCAAGATTAAAGTGTAACTGGGAAATATTTAACAAAATAAAGAAAAATACACTAGAACACTGACAATATTAATGTGTGGTTTTGCAAGTCAACATGCAGCCCTCGTGGCCCATTTCTATTTGAGTTCGACAATACAAAAATATGTGCCATTGATAATCTCTTAGAATTTATGGAACTTTTCATGTCTTGCAACTGAATTTTCTTTTATATACTATTTCCCCAAACATTAGTCTTGATCTCAAAGGATTCATTTTTCTATATGTATTGTGCCATTTGTGCTTGACACATAATAAGGTCTTTAAAATGCCTTTTCACTCTGTAAATTGTTGACTATTTCACACTGAACCAATCTCCATGCTTCACTGAATTTTCATACTGATCGTTTCTTATGGGACAGTGATATGGCATTCCTTTTGTAATTATAACTTGCTTCACCATACCATTGAAAGAACATCTATCTTGTCTCAGGGTTCTTACGACCATAAAAAATGCTGCCATGAATAATTTAGTGTTTACAGACCCTTCCCCCACCCCTCTATATTTGATTTCCTTGGAGTATATGCTTAGCAATGGTATCTCTGAATCGAGGTTTAATAACTTTCTAGAATATTTCCAAATTGGTTTTCAACAGTGTATTTGAGTGTTTCTTTTTTAATCCCCTCCATATGGCATTTAAAATCCTTTGTCTTCAGCCTATCTTTCCAGTGTGGTTATATTCTTCTAGAATCTATCTTAGAGGGCTATTGTGAGGATCAAAAGGGACAAAATTTTTGAAACGCTTAGGGCCTTCCATATACTAAACACGAAAACTATTGGCAATTTTTGAGGACAACCTCCCTCCCCAAAAAAATACATCTGATTTTTTAAAAGAAAATAAATCTCGTAAACAAAGATTAATCTAAAAAACAAATTTGCTCTAATTGACTATAAATCCAACATAGCAATTGAATGGTACATGCAAAAGATATAAAATTTTAGTCAGTAGGTATGTGCATGTGCTATCCATCAGGGTTACAATGCTGTCTGCTATACTGGAATACAAAGCTTAATAAGTTTATTCCCTTCTCTTTTTCTATATGTTTTCTAGAAAATCTTCTCCCAGAAGCTTAGGCTTCTCTACTTAAGCCATTTCTTCCTGGAATACCTCAAAAGCTTTTAGTGGCCACTAGATGGGTTTTGGGTTGTCCTTGGCACCTGATGGGTAGGGAAAAGCAGATGGTTCACATTTTCTCATTAAACATTTGGAACAAGTAAATAAAATTATTCTCTTCAGACTGAAATCATGATAAAACCATGACTAGATTAACCTGAATTGGCTCAAAATTAGCCCAAGTATAGTGAAGAATTTCCAAGTTTCTTTTTTTCTTTTATAAATGTCTAACATGAGTCTCCTTCGATTAAGTACTAAATTTTCCATGAAGAAGATGGCACCCCTCACTCTCAATTTTGCTGAACTGAGACAAATATGAATGCTATGAAATAATTAGATCTCCTGGGATTTTTAGAAAAGATACTCAGCTGTTGCTAATAACTTATAAGAACCCTGGGGTGCAATTATTTCTTGTTGCCCATATTCTATGGTGCTTTCAACCACACTAGGTTCCTTTTCATCTATTCTTATTCTAAGAATCAAGATGAACGAAGGACAAGTATGGTAGAAAAGTATTTTCTCAGTGACTGCAAAACCAAGTTTACCTTTTGCTCTTCTCCAATTCTCCAAAAGTTTTCCCCAATACATGTCAGAAGGGAGAAAGAAACCAACCAATTCAATAGGAAGGCATTTTGACTGGCATGAAATTACCCATTCTACTACCTGAAGGCTTGTAAAAATTGCATAGATATCCTAGCAAAAGGCATAGTAAGGGATGTCATAATTTTTAAGTCATTACTTTAAAAGTAACAGACAGTAACCAAGCTTTGGTTATCTCCAGCAATCTGTTTCTAAATATCTTAATCCAGAGTTTTCCAAATGTATAAGACGTATGAGAGATATATAAGAAGCAATAGCGAAAACTATAAACAATTTGTAAGAATGCCCTTCTCCCAAAAAATACATTCAATTTTTTTCAAAGAAAACAAATGTCAAAATCAATAATAATTGACATCCAAATCTTCACTAATTGACTAAGAATCCAGAATAGCAAGTGAATGGTGCATACAAACGAACTAAAATTTTAGTCAGTAGGTGCATGCATGTGCCATCGAGTTCTAGTGTTATCTGGAACACAAAGTATAAACTCAAAAACAATCTTCTTGTAAAAGTGCAAAGTATTATAATTATGTTAAATTTTTCTTCATCATTCATGTACTAGGTTTGCTTTATACATTTTAAGAGCATTTAGCATGAAACGTCAACAAGCATCTATTAATTAACAAACATCTATCTACTAGGTCCTGGGCACTGGAAATATAAAATCAAAAGGAAATAATCCCTGTTCTCAAGAAGTGTACAATTAAGTAGAGGAGAAAATAAGTCCATATAGTGTATAAAGAATAAATATGACAGAGAAAAGGCTTCAGGTAGAAAGTGGTGCTTTCCTTTAAGAAAATTCTATGAGGTACAGACAAAAAAGAAGTGCATTCCAGGCATGGAAGACTAAACTAAGTACAAAGGCACACACTAGTAAGAAGCCCACTTTGGCTGGAAAAAGTTGATGGTGATCAGGCTGTAAAAGGCTTTAAAAGCCAAACACAACCGTCTTACTTCATCCTAGAGGCAATACCACAGGCATAAAAGGTAATTTATTGAACAGGAAGGTGACATGGACAAATCTGAATTAAAAAAAAATTGCTTTGGAAACAGTGTGGAGATGGATTGGAAATAGGGAAAGACTTGAAAAAAGGAAATCAATTATTAGATTGCAATGGTCCAAGCAAGAGGTGATGAGAATGTGAATTAAGTTGGTGGCTATGTGAGGTAGGAGAGGTTTCAAAATATAAGTCAGATTTATAAGAATACAAGCAATTTCTCAATTGATGAATGGTCAAAGAATATAAACAATTTTCAGATGAAGAAATCAAAGCTATCAATAATCATATAAAAATGTTCTGAATCACTTTTGATTAGAGTAATGCAAATTAAAAGAAATCTGAGGTAGTACCATCTCAAACCTATCAGATTGACTAATATGACAGGCAAAGGAAAAGTGACAAATGTTATGGGGGCAAAACTGGGACACTAATGCATTGCTGGTGGTGTGAACTGATTCAACTATTTTGGAGGACAGTGTGGAACTATGCCTATAGGGCTATAAAATAATACATAGGAGCAGCTTGGTAGCACAAAGGATTGAGAGTCAGGCCTAGAGATAGGAGGTCCTAAATTCAAATCTGACCTCAGATACTTCCTCATTGTGTGACCCTGGGCAAGTCACTTAACCCCCATTGCCCAGCCCTCACTACTCTTCAGACTTGGAACCAATACATAATGTATTGATTCTAAGGCAGAAGGTAAGAATTTAAAAAATAAAACAAAACAATACATACTCTTTTCATCCAGAAATACCACTACTAGGTCTATTTCCCAAAGAAATTTGAAAAAAAGGGGGAAATGACCTACTTGAACAAAAATATTTATAGCAGCTCTTTTTGTGATGGCAAAGAATTAAAAACTGAAAGGATGTCCAGTCAATTGAGAAATGGCTGAACAAATTATGGTTATATAATGGTGATAGAATACAATTTGTTCTTAGGAATGATGAACCAATGATTTCAGAGAGCTGAAAAGATAGTTTTACTACAAAGACATGAACAGATGCAGAGTGAAATAAGCAGAACGAGGAATAAGCAGAATACAGGTGAACATTGTATACAGGTAACAGCAATATTGTGGAATGATCAGTTGTGATGCTACTCTCAGCAACACAAATGATCCAAGACAATTCTGAGGGACTCATGCCAAAGAATGCTGTCTACCTCCAGAGAAAGAACTGTAGGAGTCAGGATGTAGATCAAAGCACATGGTTTTTTCACTTTAGTTTGTATAGGTTTTTATTTCAGGGTTTTGGTTTTATATGATTATTCTCTTACAAAAATGAACAATAAGGGGCAGCTAGGTAGCTCAGTGGATTGAGAGTGTCAGGCCTAGAGAGCGGAAGTCCTAGGTTCAAATCTGGTCTCAGACACTTCCCAGCTGTGTGACCCTGGGCAAGTCACTTGACCCCCATTGCCCACCCTTACCACTCTTCCACCAAGGAATACTCAGAAGTTAAGGGCTTAAAAACAAACAAACAAACAAAAATGAACAATATAGAAACATTTTGCAGGATAATAATCCAGATCAAACTGCTTGCCAGTCCCAGAACGGGGGAGGAAGGGAGACAATTTCGATCCTGTAACATTGGAAAACTTGTGGTAATTTAACATTTAATTGATAAAATAAATACATAAATATCTTAAAAGTACACATACACACATAAAGTCTGAGGACCACAGGGGTTCATAAGTGAAAACTACAAAAGATACAAAGAATAATTAACTTCAATATTATATAAGCTATTTGGGAAAACAGCTAAAGAAAGAACTCTTAACAAATTCCTTTTATGATACAAAAATGGTGTTGATATCTAATCAAGAAAGAGAGAAAAAAAGAAAATTATGGACCAACCTCCCTAATGAATACTGATGTAAAAATTTTAAATAAAATACTAGCAAGGAGATTACAGCAATATATTACAAGGATCATACAATATGACCAAGTGTGTTTTCTGCTAGGATGCAGAAATGGCTCTATATTAGGAAAATTATCAACATAACTGACCATATCAATAACAAAATCAACAGAAACCATATAATTATCTCCATAGATGCTGAAAAATCTTTTGACAAAATACAATGCCTATTCCTATTAAAAAACACTAGAGAACCCTAGATTAAATTAAACATTTCTTAAAATGATCAACAGAAAACTAAATACATCAACAAGCATTATCTGTAAGAGGGATATGCTTAGAAGCCTTCCAAATAAAATCAGAAGTGCAGCAAAGATGCCCACTATGCCATTCAATATTGTACTAGAAATGCTAGCTATGATGGGAGAAGAAGAAATTGAAGGAATTAAAATAGACAATGAAGAAATAAAATTATCACTCTCTGCAGATGATATGATGTTATACTTAAAGAGAATCCTAGAAAATCAAAACAACTCACTTTGGCAAAGTTTCAGGATATAAAATTAATCCACATGAATCAGCAGCATTTCTCTGTACTACCAATGAAGTCCAACAGTTAGATAGAAAGAGAAATCCCACTTAAAATAAATGTAAACAATAAAAAATATCTGGGAGTCAACCTGTCAAGATAAATCCAAGAACTATATAAATAGTTACAAAACACATCACACAAATCAGATCTAAACAACTGTAAAAACATTAATTGTTCATGGGTAGATCAAGCCAATATAATAAGAATAACAATTCTACTTAAATTAATTTTTTTATTTTTTAATTAAATAATTTGATTTTTATTTTTAATTAAATAATTTTAATAATAATTTTAATTAAGTAATTTAATTTTTATTTTTAATTGAATAATTCAATAAATTTATCAATTATTAATTTTTATTTGCTATTACTATATTACTATTTACTATCTTGCTAATCAAATCCCCCAAGAATTATTTCATAGCTAGAAAAAATAGTAAAATTAATTAAAAAAAAAAGAATATCAAAGGAATTAATGGAAAAAATATGAAGGAAAGTGACTTAGTAATACTGGACCTCGAAGCAGCAATTATCAACCTTACACAAGATAAATTCAGAATGGGTGAATGACTTAAATATAAAGAAGGAAACTATAAGTAAATTAGGTGAACACAGAATAAATAGTATACCTATCAGATCTATGAGAAAGAAAGGAATTTAAGACACCAAGCTAGAAAAAGAGAATATCACAAAATGTAAAATGAATAATTTTGATTACATTAAATTAAAAAGGTTTTGTACAAACAAAACCAATGCAACCAAAATTAGAAGGGATGCAACAAATGGGGGAAAAGATCTTTATAACAAAAACCTCTGACAAATGTCTTAATCTAAATCAATTGTACCAAAAAAATCAAGCCATCTCCCAATTGATAAATGGGCAAGGGATATAAATAGGCAATTTTCACATAAGGAAATAAAAACTATCAATAAGCACATGAAAAAAGTGTTCTAAATATCTTATAATCAGAAAAATGCAAATCAAAACAACTCTGAGGTACCACCTCACACCTAATATGGTTGGTTGGCTAACATGACAGGAAAAGAAAGTAATAAATATTAGAGGGAATGTGGCAGAATTGGGACACTACTAATGCATTGCTGGTGGAGTTGTGAATTGATCCAACCATTCTGGAAGGCAATTTGGAACTATGCCCAAAGGGCTTAAAAAAACTGCCAGCCTTTTGATCCAGCCACACCCACTGCTGGGTTTGTACCTCAAAGAGATAATAGGGAAAATATGTATACATATTTATAGCCACACTCTTTGTGGTAACAACAAATTGGACAATGAGGGATGTCCTTCGACTGGGGAATGGCTGAACAAGTTGTGGTATCTGTTGGTGATGGAATACTATTGTGCTAAAAGGAATAATAAACTGGAGGAATTCCATATGAACAGGAATTGATGCAGAGTGAAAGGAGCAGAACCAGGAGAACATTGTACACAGAGACTGATACACTGTGGCACAATCTAACATAATGGACTTCTCTAGTAGCAGCAATGCAAAGATTCAGGACAATTCTAAGGGACTTATGAGAAACAATGCTATCCACACCTAGAGAAAGAAGTGTGGGAGTAGAAACAGAAGAAAAACAACTGCTTGATCACATGGTTCAATGGGGATAGGGACGTAGACTCTAAAGGATCACTCTATTGCAAATAGCAATAATATGGAAATAGGTCTTGATCAATGATGCATGTAAAATCCAGTGGAATTGCTTGTTGGCTACAGGACGGGGTGAGAGGAAGGGAACATGAATCATGTAACCATGGAAAAATATTCTAAATTTAATTAATTAACTTAAAAAAAAATCGAGCTCAGATCAGAGACTTGAGAGTCAACTTCACTTCTTTCAGGATACCATCATATCTTTTTGCCATTGTTTTTGATCCATATTGTGAAGGTTTTTATCATTTCTTTTTTATTTTTATTGTTTTTTCTTCTGGATTTAAATAACTTGCATACAGTATTTTCATCTACATAGTAGAAGATTATAAGTGAAGCTGAGAATCTGTTTGGAAGAGCTTCCTTTTTTATTTTCAAATATATGTATATTAAATTCAACAAATTACTTTCAAAAAAAAGCAGCTATCAAAACATCTTGTACTGGGTAAGAAATAAAGTAATGATCAATGGAAGAGATCAGGCACTCCAGTAATAAATGACCATAGCCACCTACTGCTTGACAAACCAAAGAAGCCAAGGTTTTGAAAGAACTTCAACAAAAAGTGCAAGGAAAACGCAAAAAAGATTATAGGAAAAACTAGGTACAGACCAACACCTCACATTATATACCACCCAAGGTAAAGTCAAGATTTCAAAATAAAGGATACCATAAACAAGTAAGAACATTTTATTAACATATCTGGAAAAAATTAAAAATATGCCTGAGAAGAATGAGACAGCATAGAGTAGTATCATAAATAACATCTGCCTATTTTTCATTGCAAGTGATAAATTTTCAACACAATTGGTAGATTTTTTAAAAATTGTATTGATCCATTTAAAATAACTATAGACAATATAAAAATACCTGGAAGTCTAAGTGACAAAAAACAAAGAGGAATTATATGAAGACAATTATATAATTGGAGAAATATTAACTGTTCACATATAGGCCAAGTCAAAATAATAAAGCAATATTATCTAAATTTATTTTTTTTAATTTAATTTGCTGCCAGACCAAACTACCAAAAGACTACTTCATAGTGCTAGAAAAAAACAGTAACAAAAATCGCCTGGAGGAAAAAAAGATAAAGAATATCAAGGGAGCAGCTGAGTGGCTCAGTGGATTGAGAGACAGGCCCAGAGACAGAGGTCCTGGGTTCAAATCTGACCTCAGACACTTCCCAGCTGTGTGACTCTGGGCAAATCACTTAACCCACATTGCCTAGCCCTTAATGGTCTTCTGACTTAGAATCAATACAAAAGAAAAGAAGGTAAGGGTAAAAAAAGGTATAAAAAGAATATCAAGGGAATAGGTGAAGAAGTGGGAAGGAAAGGAGTCTAGAAGTACCAAATTGCAAATTATAGTACAATAGTTGTAATCACCAAATACAACGTGATACTAAGTAAGAAATAAGATCAATGAATTCTGGGTAAGTCAGGATTCTGTTGATAAAAAGAACAGATTTAGTATACTATATATATAAGTAAATGACCAAAGTGTGAAATAAATCCAAAGATTCCAGCTAGAAGGAAAATAAAAAACACCTCACTATCTGACAAATATTACTGGGAAAACTGACACGTACTCTGTCAAAAAATAGGCAAAGACCAAAGAGAAATGAGTAGAGTAGAAATTACCTGTCAGATTTATGGATAGGGGAAAGAGTTTAAACAAAAAATGAATGGTTTCACACAAGGTAAAATGATTAACTTTGATTATTCAAAATTAAAAAGTTTTTGCACAAACAAAATTAATGCAACTAAAATTAGATGAAAAGCAGGGAACTGAGGTGGAGAAATCTTTGTAGCAAGTTTCTGATAAAGGTTGCATTTCTAAAATATTAAGGGGATTAAGAGAGAATGAGATATTTGCCAATAAATAACATATATGAAAAGATAGTTTTCATAGGAAAAAGTCAAAGCTATCAATAGTCATATAAATTTAAATCCCTAATAATTAATAGAAAATCCAAATTAAGACACTTTGAGGTATCTCTGTTTTCCCCATAAGACCACCTTACACAAATCAAGACTGGTTAACATAACAAAAAAAGAAAAAGACAATTGCTGGAATGGATGTGAGACAATGGGTACACTACACTGTGAGGGTTAGCTGTGAATCAATCCAGCCATTCTGGAAAGCAACTTAGTATATATGTGCTGATAGAGCTAATTATGTATACCATTTGACCTAGCAGTACCACTATTAAGTATATACCTAAAAGAGATTAAAGAGGGGAAAGGCAAATTTTTGCAGCTTTTGGTTGTAGCATAGAATTAAAAATATGGGGATGGCCATCAATTGGTGAATGACTAAACAAATTAAGGTATATGAAGATGATAGAATACTATTGCAATATAAGAAATCATGAAGAAGATAGATTTAAAAAGACAGGGGAAGACTTGTGTGAAATGATGCAAAGAAAAGTGAGAACATAACAAAGATAATCAGCTTTGAAAGACTTGGTTAGCTCTTACCAAACACAATGACCCACTATAATTCCAAAAGACTTATGATGACACATACTCCAGACAGAGAACTGATTGGCTCAAAGTGGGACTGAAGAATATCTTTTCCTTTTAAAAAAAATTTCCTTAGAAGACTGCTAACATGGAAATTTGTTTCGCATGACAATATTTTGTAATGGGTTTCAGATTTCTTGCTAATGGGCAGTGTAGAAGGAGGGAAATCTAGAACTTAAAAGTTAATTTTTTAATATAAAATTGATAAATGTTGACAAATTATAATGGATTCTGTACAGAGTTCAACTGATGTCAATAAAGCACTGACCTAAAAGCAATGTAGATATATTGAATAATCATTCATAATTGCTTAAACTAAAAAATACAAGGAAAATGCTATAGTTTTTCAAGTTGTAAGGATAATCAACTTGACAACAACAAACCAATAGAAAAATTTTTTTTTGCAGAAATATGGGAAAGAGCATTTCAATATTACTGCAAAGAGTGTTGGCCTTCTTGAAGTCAGAGTACTTTGAAGTATTAAACTCAAAGAAGAAATTGTCTTTTTTCTTAGTAATAATAAAGATGAAGCATATTCTTTTTACAATAAATACTTTAGGAAATAAAAAATTTAAGTCCTGTTCAAAATAACTACAAAACATAAAATATTTGATGTCTAATCAACAGAATCACATTCAAGACATATATATTCCATAAAATGTGTGTATGTATGTGTGTGTGTGTATATATATATATATATATTCCATAAAGAAAAGGAATAACCTAAAAACTTGGAGGGAAGAGTTAGTGCTCAAAGCTAGACTATCCTGACCAAAAAAAAAAAGAAATCTATCTAAACATCAAATCACAGATTTAATACCAATGGAACATAATGGCATATTATTGTGTTGTAAGAAAAGATGACTATTAAGAATTCAGAAAAAGCAGGAAAACCATTATAAAAACAATAGCCAGGCATTTGTAGTGTTTTGAGTTTTGGAAAATGATACCTTATTTGATCCTCATAATCACTCTGGGATGTAGATGTTAGCTCAATTTCACAATATATATATATATGTGTGTGTACATATATGCACACACAATATATATTACAGTATACATACACACACATATCAGTTTGCTAATTGGTGTCTTTTATGTGTGGGGATAAAAAGGCAGAGCTAAGATATCTGGAAATAAGTCACATGAACAAACACTAAATTACAATCGACTAGAAAAATGCAAGTTAAAACAACTCAGATGCTACCTCCAATGCTGGAGATGTGGAAAAATTGTGACACTACTGCATTGTTGGTGGAATTGTTACCATTCTAGAGAACAATCTGGAACTATATCCAAAGGGCTATAAAATTGTGAATACCCTTTGACCCAGCCACAACAATAACTAGGCCCACACTACAAAGAGAACAAGGAAAAGGGAAAAGGATCTATTTGTATAAAAAAATTTATAGCATCTTTTTGTGGTGGCAAAGAATTGGAAATTGAGGGGATGTTCATAACTGAAGCATGGCTGAACAAGGTATGGTATATGATAAAGATGGAATGCTATTTTACTATCAGGAATGATAAGCAGGACAATTTCAGAAAAACCTGGGAAGACTTACAAAATGTAAAGTGAGCAAAACCAGAACATTGTACACAATAACAACAATATTGTATTAAATAAGCAAATTTGAAAGACTTGGTTTCTCTGATCAAGACAAAGTCAAGACAATTCCGAGGGACTCATGATGAAAAATGGCATCCATCTCCATAGAGAGAACTAATGAACTCTGAATGCTGGTTGGAGTACTTTTTATTATTTTGTTTATTTTCTTTTGCAGCATAGATAATATAAAAATGTTTTGCATGATCTCACATATAAAACTGAAATAAAATTCTTGTCTTCTCAGGATGGGGAAGGGGCAAGATGGAGAAAATTTAAAACTCAGAATTTTAAAAATTGTCAAAAATGTTTTTACATATAATTGGGAAATATTTAACATAATTTAAAAGTAAAAGAAAAAATAATAAGAACAAAGGAAAGGGAAGGGGCATTGGGAATTAAAGGAAAGACAAAAATAAAAAATAAGTTTTAAAAAATTTCTTCAAATAGTTGCATTTGGTGGTTTTTTTAAACCAAGTACTCTAAGAGTAATGTTAATACACAAGATCATCAAATAATTACATATGTGAAAAAGCTAGAGCTATATATATATTCTGATGCTCTCTTGATTCCCTCAAATGCTCATGAACTCCCCTCCACAAACCACCTGTGACTTATTTTGTACATGTTATTTACATATTTATGTGTGTTCTTTTCTCCATTAAGATGTAAGCTCTTTGGAGAAAGGTACTGTTTCACTTTTGTCTTTGCACCTATAGTATAGTACAACACTTGGAACAAAGTGCTTAAAAAAAATCGTTGGTAGGCCTAGAGACAGGAGGTCCTAGGTTCAAACCCGGCCTTAGCCACTTCCCAGCTGTGTGACCCTGGGCAAGTCACTTGACCCCCATTGCCCACCCTTACCAATCTTCCACCTATGAGACAATACACCGAAGTACTAGGGTATAAAAAAAAAATCGTTGGTTGATTGAAAGTCAGACAGTAACAAGTAGAGAACTGAAGAAGTAAAAGCAACAGGGAAGAATCAGAGGCAGCCTTTTCTAGTATTTTAGCTAAGAAAGGGAGGAGACATGGGGCAATAACTTGAATAAGATAAATGGCAATCCAAAGTAGAAAATATAAGATAAGGGGAAGCTAGGTAGCAAAGTAGATAAATCTGGCCTCAGATATTTCCTAGCTGTGTGACCCTGGACAAATAACTTAACTGACTGCCTAGCCAGTATTAGCGAATGTTTGAGTTCATATGCCCAAACTGCAACTTCAAGCTGCCTGTGAACCCCACCCCCAACCCACCTATTACCCCAGACAGTGGAAGGAGGAAGTGCTCACTTTGAGTGGTTGGACATGCAAAAAAATGTCCTCAGACACTGGGAAGAGAAGGAAATGTGTTATTGGAATTTGGGAGTTCTTTGGGGTTCATTTGAGCCTTAAATATTTAGATATAGGACATAAACTTCCTGTGGACGTTTAGGGGACTTTGAAACTACATTTTCCATGATTCCTCTTAGGAAGTAAGTGTGATTACATAGAGAACAGTGTAAGACTCCTGAGGTGATTGGGAGATGCTCTCTTTCCTATGAAGTAGCCAGGTGGGCAGGAAGTAATGGCGGGCGATTTGAATTAGATCTTAGTAGGCGTGTGGCCTTAATTTACCAATATGCCTTTAAATAAACTATTAATGCTTTTATCTATATCCATCTATATCAATTTTATTCATGACAGAATGGAGCAGTCCCCTGCCCCCCCAAACCTTCGGGCTTAAGGTTTACTAATACTTTCACCAACACTGGCCTAGCCCTTGTCATTCTCTTAGAATTGATACTGATGGAAGATAAGAGTTTAAAAGAAAAAAGAAAAAAATAAGGTATGAATAATGAAAATTATTAACAGTTAGCAATTGTATAGTGCCTACTTTATGTCAGGCACCATGCTGAGTACTTTACAAATATCTCATTTGATTCTCACAAATGTTGGAGGTAGGTACTATTATTATTATTCCTATTTTACAATTGGAAAAACTGAGGCAAAGGTTAAGTGACTTGCCCAAGGTCACACAACCAGTATAGTGTCTAAGGTCACATTTAAACTGAGATCTTCCTGAGTTCAGACACAAAACTAATAACTGCACTACTGAGCTACCTCAAAGTGAAGAGAAGAGCCCCACAATGCACAGTATCATGGGAAAATCAACAAAAGAGAAAGTACCTTTTTCAACTTGGAAGTAAAATCATACAGGGCTTCACAGTGAGAATGAAACTCTCATTAGGCACTGATTGATGGAAGACTATGAAGAAGAAAGAATCAACTGGAGGTTCAAGTTATAGCAGACAGGTACTGAGAAGAGAAGGTGATAAGACAACTGAGAATAGTGACTGGCCTAATTTAGATGGAACACAAAGAAGGTAAGTGTGGAAAGAAGTTATAACTAGACTATGGAGCACTTTAAATATCAAGATAAGTCTGTATTTTATTTGATAGGCAATAGGGAGTCACTAAATATTTTTTAAAGAAAAACTTCAACAGAAAAGTATATTAGGAAGATTACAACTAGAAAAGCAGGGGCAATAGCTACAAAGCCATTTTAATAGTTCAATGAATGTGACAAGAGCCTAAACTAGAATAGATGTAGCACGTGTTGAAGAAAAGTGAAATGATTAGTGTTTGTAGAATTAACAAGATTTAAAGAAATCTTCCTTATGAAATGGTTTTTATTGGATAAAGATGTTTCATTTAGAAATTACACACTTCTCAAAGTATTGGTTTCTTCCCAATCATTCAGAAAATACAATTAGTATTGATTCAAACACAAGCTATATAAAAATTACTCATTTGAATTTTCTTTATTTTTCCGAAGTAGAAATGTCTATAAACTATTGTCCAATTAATTGATAAATGGTTAAAGGCTATGAACATCAGACCAGTTTTCAAAGGATTTAAAAATTCAATCTATCGAGAGCCATATAAATGTTTTAATTTACTATTACAGAAATGTCTATTGAAACAACTCAGGTTCTAGAGGGGCTGAAGTGAAAGAAGTACTATTAATATACTGTTGATAGAGTTGTGAATTGGTCCAGACATTCTGGAAAAAATTTGGAACTAGCAACCCCCCCAAACACACATGCCCTTTGCCAAGATTATTGCTGTTTAGCCATTTTTCAGTCATATCCAACTGTTACCCCTTTTGGTTTTTTTTAACAAAGATACTGGAGTGGTTTGCCATTCATGTCTCCAGTTCATTTTACAGACGAGGAAACATTTGAACTTGGGTCTTCCTGACTACTCTACTCTATCTACTGTGCCACTTGACTGCTCCCTTGCTTCCTCCATAACTCACCACAATAAAAGAACCCAAATGTACAAAAACTGGAAATGAAGAGGTGCCCATTAATTAGGGAATGTTTTAAAGCTATGGCACAAGAATGTGATGAAATACTATTATACAATAAAAAAAGATAAAGGGACAGTTTAAGAAAAACCTGGAAAGATATGTATGAACTGATGCAGTGTGGAGCAAACAGAACCAGAAGAATTTATGCAAAAACAAAAATTTTGTAATTGAAGAACAAAGAACTCTGATTCACCTAACCACTAGCCTTGGCTCCAGAGAATTAATTTTGAAACATTCTAGTTCCCTGCACCTGACAAAGAGGTGATGGACTTCACATTGCAGACTGAGATATAAATATATTTTTAGACATGACCAATGCACAAATTTGTTTTGTGCTTGACTATATATCTTTATTAGGAGGGTTTTGTTTTTCTTTCTTTTTCAACTGGAATAGCTGTAGCAGGGAAATGGTTAGAAGGAAATGTTTTTGCTTACTGCCATAAATAACTGCAAACCTTAAATTTTAAAAATAAACCACTTTTTCAAAGCAATTGCAAATACTATCTCCCAAGCAAAACCTGAAATGTAAATTTTGGATAATTGAAAAAAATACCCCTCATATGAAGAAGAAAGTCAGTTTCAGAAGTTCTACTTTTTGGCAATTCAGCTGTATCCCTATGGTCATCAAGACTGATCCAGTGAAGGACAATATGTGGAACAAAAACAAAACCCGAGCTTTAATGTATTAAGGGTCTCTGGAGTCAGTGGAATTGAGTTCACTGGCCCCAATACTACTGGTAGTATAGAAAGTCTCTTAATCTCCCTAAAGCTGTGTTTCCTCATCTATAAATGAGAAGCCTGATCACAGCAAATGAGGTTTCAGTTTCTAGATCCAAGATCCAATGCAATGAATCATAAAATGAATGAGATGAACAGCAGTCTATGTGTTCATCTATCTTAATTTCATTTAGCCCCCTTGTAATTTCTAACTTCCCACCAATTCTCTTTTCCCAGAAAAGGGATATGGTCCGTCCTTCCTTCCCAGTGGCAAACTGTCTAGATAGAGGTGTCTAATTCACTGACTGAAACTTTCCAGTAGGGCCTGATCCAGATTAAAATGTAATTGGGAAAAGTTTAAGAAAATAAATACAAATGCAATATAATATGTTAACTTGTGATTTCCTAAGTTATTATGGAGCCTTTGGGGATCCGTTTCTATTTGAAGTTTGACACCACTATGTCTAAATCCCTCCCTTTGTCTTTACCACATTTTACCTTGCATTTTATGAAAATGTATTGTTCCCTCCTACCACCACATATTGTATTTCTCCTAGAGGCGAGAATTTGTTGTGCTTTCATTTTTGTATCCTCAGCACATACCAAAATACCTTATACACAAATGTTGATGAACAAGTTAGGGTTTTATATCTTTAAAAAACAAGTCTAAACAGGGCCAAAATGCCTGTAATCTAAAGCTTTGGGCAAAGAAAACTCTTTTGAAAATAAACTGCAAAATTTATTCAATTTTCTAATTTTGAGGATAGTCCATTTCCAAACTTTTCTCAGGGATTGGTCATAATGAGAAAAGTTGAGTTTTTACATCTAAAGAGAGAAGGCTGTTGTTTTTAGGATAGCAAGGGCACTGTTTTGTTTATAACTCTATCTAGAAGTTTACAAGATCACACTTTTTATTCCACATGAGTCACTTTGCACAAGATGTGGTACTGTATTTTGCATTGGGGGTGGGTGGGTATGGAAGAGCATGAGAGTTCAAATTATGCTGAAGGTAGGGTGGTGCAAGGGAAAACAACTGGATTAAGCTATTTTAAAGTTACCTTCGAATTTGCTTTCAAAGATGCTGTATTCACAGGTGGATTCTTCATATACAAGCATATCTAATTTAATTGCACTTTGCTTTACTGCAATTCAAAGATATTACATTTTCTATACATTGAAGGTTTCTGGTAACCCTGTGCTGAAAGTCTATTGGTGTCATTTTCCCAATAATACATGCTCACATTTTGGTCATTCTTGGAAATATTTTAAACTTTTCTATTACTATTATTATTATTATGTTACAGTGATCTGTAAATGTGGTCTTTGATGTTACTATGGTAATTATTTGGGGGCATCATGAACCACAAGACAGCTTAACTGATAAATGTTGTATGTGTTCTGACTGTTTCAGCAACCCAGTCTCTTCCTCTCCTCAGGCATCCCCATTCTCTTGAGATACAACAATATTGAAATTAGGCCAGTTAATAACCTTAATGACTACTAAGTTTTCAAGTAAAAGGAACAGTCAGTCTATGCTGCAAACTTCATTGCTGTCTTATTTTAAGAAACTGTCACACCCCAACCTTTAGTTCAGGCTGCTGATCCAGTGAGCAGTTGAGGCAAGACCCCTTCCACCAGCAAAAAGATTATTACTTGCTGAAGGCTCAAATGAAAGTTAGCATTATTTTTTAGCAATAAAGTATTTTTAATTAGGGTTTGTACATATTTTTAAACAAAATTACTGCACATTTAATAAACTACAGCATCATGTGAATGTAACTTTTATATGCACAGGGAACCCAAAAAATTTGTGTGACTTGTTTTATTGCGGTGGTCTGGAACCAAACCCACAATATCTCTGAGGTAAGCCTGTACCTGTATGCAAAAGTGACTAAGTGTGAATTATAAGACATTAGTATTTCAAACAGCAGAGGGACTTGTATAAAGTGCTTTCATACTTTGCCTAATCTCTGTTCAGACCATTTCAATCCTAGGATTTAGTCACTCAAGAGGAAACAGAGTAGCTGTTAATTCCAAAGCAAATAGAAAAACATACCTTTTATAACATTTCAAGTGTCAAAAGTACCTTTAGAACCAGTTAGGGACTTTAAGGAAATGGGGTCCAGTAAGGCCTTAAGAGAATAATAATAGTTTGGATTTATTTAGGCCTTAAACTGAACATTTCATATAATTTGGTTCTCAATACAAATCAAGAAAGTACAAGTATTCTTATCCTCGTTTTACAAATAAGGAAACTGAATCAGGTGAGTACAAGACTTAAACTCAAACCTTAGCATCAGAAGACATCAAAGTCCAGTGCTCTTTTTAGTAATAGTGGTAGTAATAAATTTAGATAGCACATAAAAGTTTTGCAAAGTACTTTTACATGTTATCTCATTTAATCCTTAACAATAACCCTGTGAGGTAGGTACTATTATCCCCTTTTTACAGAAAAGGAAAAATGTGGAGAGAAATAAAATGATTTATAATCTCACAGCTACTATATTTCTGCAGCAGGATTCCAACTCCAATCTTCCTGACTCCAATACCAGCATTCTACCTCCTAAGCCAACTATCTGCTTAAATAATACTTCTCAGTTCATGACAAAAGGCAATGATAGTTGAAAAATAACATCATAATGAGGTAATTTTAAGCTTTTTTTGTATCAGATGCAAAAATAAAACCAAGCATTAAAAGGGGTTAACTGCTTCCTACAGTTACCTACTCACTGTCCCCTAGTTCCCTCTGCCCCAGTTTTCTTCTCTTCCAGTTTGTTCCTAATTATTAGTATATAGGAAAACACACATTCATTTAAAAACAGGTTTGGGAGTATAAATAGTTAACAGCTTCTCTGGAATTAGGAACAAAAGTTACCTATACTAAACATTTATCTAGTTTCACAGAGAAGACAAACAGGAAAGGCAACCTTCACGACTACTTTATAATATAAGACTGTAATAGCTATGTTCTATAGAACAAAAAAAAGTTGAATTATGATTAGCCACAATTCAAAGACATAGCCTATAGTTAGTAGGAAACAAGAAACTATATTAGCAATTTTTGATTTTTCTCCCTGGTTATGCTTCCGTGCTTTCCCTGCCAACTCCTGGGATTCAATTTTCAGTCAGTAAAAGTCTTAGAGGATTTGGATATACCTATCATATAAAGAAAAGTTGGCAGTCCTTACCTGGTATTCCATACACAAAACAAACTGCAAAGAGCTTTAAAATAATATTGTCTGAAAGTTAATCAAAAGTTTATTCTCAACATGGAGGCAATGAAATTAACTTTTTGGTCAAAGTAAAAGAAATAAAAATCAATTCCTTTTCTGAAATTTTGAATGAGATAAATATTTCATTCAGATAGTTACAACTAAAAGGAAGTCTAGGTTCAATTATTCAAATTAAAAGTAAATGATAGGCAGGCAGAAAATGCCTAAATGCTTACACCTTAAAAAATTTAAATGCAAGTGTACAACAGATCCTCAAAGAAACTATTTCACTAAAGTAAAACTGGTCAAGTAACATATACTCGGCAATGAAAGCTAAATATCTATCTACTTGGTACAAAATTAAGTTAGTAAGAAAAAAACCCCAACACTTCAGTCATGACGATATAATTTCCACTTCTAGAAGTGGAAGACACAAGACACATAATCACTACTATAGTAGGCCTCTAAAAGCTGAAAGAAGTATAAATTGAGAACTGTTACAGCTAATCAACATTAATCTTTTCACAATGACTAGTTAAGATATAGAATGAATAAGAATATTTTAACAAAATATTTGGCTTAAAGACAGTTAATTTCTATACACAACTACCTTCATTGGTAAATCTATCATTTAAGATATTTCTTACATTTGTTTTGCATTTTGCTTTTGGGGGAAGGAGATATGGTGGGAAGAAGAATCAACATTAAATATCCAGACTAAGAACCAAACTGTTTCTATTATAGCACATTTAGCATCAAAAGACTAGTAGTGATGAATAAATATAATCTGCAAGTCACCAGGAAACAAAGAATACTATTAAAGGCAAAAGGATATACAATATCGTCTATATATAGTATATACAATTAAGGGTAAAGCCAGTGTCATGAAAACTAATAAAAAGCTGGAAGAGCACTGGCACTTTTAAACCTAAACCTATTACTTAAACTAAATATTATTTTTGTTGCTCTTGAAGTCCATATAAAAAACACTCCTAGTAGCTACATGAGAATTATGCAGCATAGAATGGATTGTCAGACAGGTGAAGAAAGAGATTGGTTATTGGGCACAGCTTTTTTAGACTCCCTTAATATTCTTAGGTTTCTTTACTTAGAATAAAAATGTTTTTTAAATAGTGTTATCTTTAAAAACATACAAAGATAAGATCTAAAACAAGAGCAAAGATAGTATAAATATGAAAACAACTACTCTTACTGAAAAATGAAAAATGAATGGTAAAGATCTTTCTTGGTTTCCACAAAGTATTATCTTGGTTTCTTTCTGCTGGTCATTACAAGAAATTATTTTAAAATATAGCAAGGGAACTTGAGATCAAGAATATTAACTCCAAAAAGCAAATCTAGTCAAAGCAGTCTCAATTTAATTCAGTGTTCCTGATTGTTCTCATAATCTCCAAAAGTATTCAATTTCTTATTTCCAAGTAAAAGTTTTAACAAAGGGTGGTGAATTTTTTACTTCAGTACCTGAAGAAATGAGTCTGTAAACATAAGAATTTAAGCCCATTGAGTGTTACTTAAAAAGCTGTGAGTCATTCTTTTAAAGTCCCCTGAATTCACAGATGTAATGTAGTAGTAGTTTTTAAAAAGAAAATGCACCTTAAACAAAGAAATGTCAACTAAAATATGTTCTAATCCTTTTAATAAAAGATGACTGTCATTTCCTAATAAAAATTTTCCCCATCTGAATTAGAACATACTTATAAGGCTTAAAAAAAAAAACCATTCCCAGTTCCACTCTCTATCTTTTGAAGAAATAAAGATGTTTCAATGAATCAAGGTGAAAGTGTTGCTTTGCTTCAATTCAAAAGGAAACAACTGACCTTTTCAGAAAGATCAAATTGTACCATGAATATTTTTAAATCTAAAGTTCCCTGGTATAATTAAAAATTAAAGATGAGGTTAGAATACAAATGAAACTATAATATTTCAATACTTTTAATACCCATCCTATACATACAGCTCATTCAGCTACTTAATCTCTTAAAATCAAAGAAATTAGAATTTTTACAAATCAAGATGATTTCCTAAAGTTCTTATTTTTTTCATCAAGAATTACTTTTTACATGAGCAATCCATAACAAGATTCTTGTAAGGATGGGGGCTAGTTTTTAAATAAAAGGCAGACACTACACTAAATTAAACCACCATGGAAAGTCAAGTTGGATTCTCTGCATCCTATTTCCTGTCCAAACAACCCTTTTGTTCTGCTTCCCTGCTTAATTCTTATGTTCAGCTAACAATGGAAAATAAAAACAATGAAAAAATCTGGCGTTCACATTAATCTAAAGGTGCACGAGTGTGAAACAGAGGAACATTATGAGATGAGAACAAAAATCCTACCAACAAAACCTCCCCAATTTTCTGTTTGCTTCACCTCAGATTAACTTCACTTGAAGCTGTACTCCAAAGCAACCAACCCTGATCAAGCCCAGCCTTCTCAGAGGTTAGTGGCTGAAGAATCAAATCTCCGCCCTGTTGGTCAAACTCTTCATTTTGATTGGTAAACGGTAATATCCATTATTTTAAAGAACTTTTCTCAGCTAGCAGGTTAGGTTAAGCATGTTAAAACACCCTAGGCAAGCTGCTTCCTTAAAGAAACAGTATGTAATAAGGGTTCAGTTTTTACCAAACTAAAAAATGTTCCTTTACCTTCCTCAAAAAATAAAACTGTATTGCCTAACAAAATCATATAGGATCACATACTTTTTTAATGTAAGTTAATGCTGTCAAACCATTCAGAATACAATACTTAAATCTGTGCTTGAATACTGTTGCATTTCATTCAATCTATGAAAATAAGGTTAGATTTTTAATCATGATTTTATTGTTATGGATTTGTTCACTTTGTCTAAAAATTAGAATGTATTCCTTTCAAAAAAAAAATTCTTCCTGTCAACTCTTAAAGGTAGAATTAATATCACGCCAAAAAGATACTAACTTGAAAATAAAAACTAATAATGCTCATTTGAAATGGCAATGAATAACAGGTTGGTTATGCTTTTTTGTAAAGTTTAAATTAGTTTCAGTATACTAGTTGAGGAAATGATTCAGCAACGTTTTTTAGCTTTCATATTTTTAAACTACTTTCATACCTAAACTTCCACCATGGAGAAAACTACTCAGAAGATTCACTATAACATAACTACAGCTCATCATAAACTACTAGAAGTTCATTTCTGGGATATTTCTAAAATTCTTTGACAAACTTGTGCTCAATACCACAAAATTATATTTTTTCAATCACATTTTAGACTACAAGAAAATGTTATAAGGAGAAACACTATTTTTATACTATAACTTAAAGAGGTTGGTTTACATTACATTGTCATTTTTATGGTTATTCTAAACTATTTAAAATTATTGCATCTATTACAAAGCCAGAGTTCTAGTAACCTAAGAACCATTTTTTTCTTCTTTAGTATCTCTGGGCCCTACAGATAGCTAAAGGAACGATATCAAAAAGAGACTGAAGAATCAGTCGAAATTTTTTTTTCCAAACTTACCAATTTTGAAAATTGTCTCTAAGAAATTAACTACTTAACTAATTACTAGGTCCCCAAACATCGTTTTAATGGTTCAAAGAATAAAACTTCATAAACATGTTTACGGTAGTATCTATGCAATATAGTTGTGATGTCAACTATAGATTCAAAACATGCAGAATATTTCAACTTTTAATTTTTAACAAAAAAAAATTAATGTTGAAAGGAGATTAAACAAAATTATTTTTAAATTAGGGCATCTTTTCATTTCAGTTAGCATTCAACTAACTTCAAGCCACTGCAAAACAATTCTTTTTTACAGTAGGCTATTTTAAAGAAACACATACAAAAGTGCTTTGAATACCAAACCAAGGTCTTTTTTAATAAAATAAGATTCACATATCTACTTCTAAGGCTCAAACATGAGGCAATTAAAAAAATAACCAAACTCAAGAAGCCCTAGACAGCTGCATAATCTATTATGCTGTTTAAGTGTACAAATTGAAAGAGCCAATTCACAGAGTTCTAATCCCAAGATGCTTTGCAAGAACTCAGTGCTTTGAATGCATAGCACTGCAAGAGTAAAGTTCATTAGGTTTTCTTCCTAACCTAACTTCCCAATTGTTCTTGGAAAAAAGTAAAGCCACCAACATACCCTGTTCACAACATGAACAATAAAAAGAAAAAAATATACACCATATACTGTATATGTGGTGTGGGTGTGACTAGTAAATTTTAAGGTCACAAGAAGATACAAAGGGCAAACATTTTAAACATCAAATTTGGTAAGCATGAAATTGGAAGCAAATAGCTTACAGTTACAAAACAAAACAACCTTTGATCTGACCACAATCCTTCACCCACAAAAGTTAATTATTGGTATGAAATAGACACAAGCAACCCTAAGATATAGGTTACAATTCAGCAATCCTGCTGAACCAGGATGTCATCAACACACCTGCAACTCATAGTTAGAAAACAAAGACTGGAAGAAGTAGGACACTAAACTTAATAAAGACAAAATCAACTTCATAAAATTGCAAAATAAAAAATTCAAATTTTTGTTAAGACAAAAGGAATAAAACTTTGTACCCCAAAAGTTCACTCCAGACATAAAAACCCCTCAAAATTGGTTATTCCAGTGTGGAAGTCCCCCCTGGGCCAGGTTAATCTAGAAAGCTGAGTGGTAAACTAAAAGGGGACACAAAGAAATCCCATTATCAGTAAATAAACCACCAATAAAAAATTTTGTGAGAAAGACCCTTTACCAAAACAAGGAAATCAGTTTGTTTTTCTTCAATTTGATGAGATATCTCTACCTCCAAAAAACTAAGTACTCATATCCTCAGAAAGTACATTCACTAAGTAAATCCAAGAGGTTTTTTAATATGATCTTCTTAGAAAGGCTCTAGAGAATAAGCCACATCCAATGTTTTTTACTCTTCCAAGACCCTAAGAAGAAAAGTAGGAGGCAGCATTTTCAGTAATACCAAATTTACTGTAGTTTAATTTTTAAGTGGTGCAAAGAGAACTTTCATACAATAAGTCAAGAGGATTTAAAATCGCAGGGAGCTTTCTAAATAGTCACACTTCTCAGAAGACACAGGGGTCTGCCAAAAAACACTTCTTAAAATAATTTGTAATCACTAGGGATCCTAAACAGGTCTTACTGGGTCACCATAGAGCCAAAAAGGCATTATTTGTAAGGGTAATTATAGAAAAGAGATACTATACAAAAAAAGCTCTTTCAATGAGTTCATTAATAAGAACAATGCAGGAGAATCAACAATACTGCCCACAAACACTATCAGGCCTATATCGAAAAAAGATAAAAGCAAATTTCCACATTGCTTTTATAACTTTATAGCAAATTATTTCTTGCACGAACACTGTAATGAAATCTGCAATAGATGATATGAGAAGTTTTAAAAAGTTTTCTTTTACCTTCACAGTCTTTGAATCAATATTGTGTACAGCTGAGGAGCAGTAAGCTCTAGGAAATGGCATTTGCCCAGAGAGTCTGAGGTCAAATTTGAATCCAGGACCTCCCCTCTGGGCCTGGCTATCAATCCACAAAAGTTTTTGAAAAGTTACTAAAAGTATACTACTGGGATTTCTTTCCTTTCAAATTATAAAAGTTAACTATCTATATGAACCAATCAAAGCTCATTTTATGTGCCTTGTTTAAGAATTTTTAAAACTTTGGACAAGCTTCTCTTTTCCTGCCCTTTGGGACAGAATAATACGGGTAGAAGAGAAAGGAAATTCTTAGTCTTGAAAACAGTTTAAGCAATTTCTACCATATGAGTAAGGCTAGAGATTGAACCTGTGAGTTCAATAGTATAGAGAAATTTCTGGGTAAGTAAAACTCCCTCTACTGATACAGGTCAGCACTTTTCTGTAACTGAATTTTGGAAAGTGGCCTAGAGCACTGAAGGGTTAAATGACTAGCCCAGGGTCACAGTCCAGTATGTAGGTGGAGGACTTCCTTAGATATTGCCTCTTAACTTAAAAGTTAACACTATAAAAAAACAACAACAAAAAAACACAAGGTGTTGGGTTATTTCTTCACCCACTATCATTGTATCTAGCTTTCCATACACACAAATTCCAGCAACATGGTAATTTAGCAGAAGTCACCTTGTTGACTCAACCTAAATTTTCCCCTCACATTACAGACCTTTACTTGGTACTTAGGAGGGGAGAATGTCATTTCCATTTAATTTATAGGGAAATAAATAGAAAAGGGTAGCACACTTGCCCAAGATCACAAACATCGAGTTTTCTTTTTGTTCTTAAGTATCCTCTCCACACTATGATGCCTTCTTTTAAAGATGTAAATAAAAATTTTTTAGAGATTCTCTTAAAATTCAAAAGTCATACATTGACTCCATTTTACTTCTGGTTACTAGAAAGACGCAAGTCTTAAAATCCCTTTCAGAATACAATTTTCTTTATGTACTCATTTTACCTAAAGCATTCATTTATAATTAGTGTTCATTAGAAACAACTTTTTACAGTTAATTTATGTAGCTAAATTTACTTTTCACCTAAAATCAATGTCTGTATTCCAGCTATTAATATTTTCAAATGACTTCGATTATAACAATGGTTACTTAATAGGAGGTGGAAGGCTCTTAAATTTCTTACATTAACAATCTCTCTCCCATTGCATATTTAATTTTGATCTAGAGAATTAATTTTCCCAACCATAACCTAATGTTAAACTCAAAAGCCTTACTTCCCATGAGGAAAAAATTAAAAAAAAACTATCTCACTAGAATCAGAGGCCTGAAATAAGGTTTTGACCTGGAAAAACATTATTTTTAATACATGCATTAGAAAACTCTAAAATTCCAGGTATAACTAAAAGAGCAATTGTGTGTAAAGAATGACACCTATGTACTATGTTCACATTCTATGCCAAAGTCACCACCTCCCGGAGAAAAATTACAAAGGAGAGATCATCAGATGTCGAAGAATTGTATGCAAGAGGGAATAAGTGTCCTACCCCCATCCTCTGGAAAGGGACATTACCAAAGCAATAGATAAGACACTTCAAAAGAATTAAAAACTAAGTAGTTTGGGTTATTACACAGAAATAGACATGAAACGTACAAAATCAATTTTTAAAGGTGTTTAAAAACCTTTACACACACCATCCGTCTTAAGAACCTCCCAACACCACCAACAAATTGGGGTTAACTGGGCATAGTCGGGGGACCTTGGGGCCGGAAAAGAGTTACTCAGAGACCTAAAAGGGTAAACAGGTCGATTACAGATCAGTTGCCCAATGGAAGCCTACTCCTACCCCGCCCCCCAACTCCCCAGGGAAACGCTGGCCAGGGTTCGGCTACACCCGAAGGGCCAGACCCTCCGAATTCAAAACCCGGGACCTGACCTAGCTTTTGGAAAACAAAGTAGACTTCAACCCCACCCTAACCGGGCCGGGCCACGAGTCTCCTTCCCTTCCTCTCCACCCCACAGGCCACAGCACACCCTAACCTAATCCTCCCACCCCACGGCTGGCCCCGCCCCTGGACACCCCACACACACACGCGGCCTCATCCAAGCCTCCGCCCATCATCCCGCCCCCACCCCCTCTTTCCTCCTCCCTATTATCCTCCAGAACAGGAATCCCCTCCCCCACAAACGTCCCTACTCGCTCCCTCTTCTCAACCTCCCCCCATTGCCCCCCCCCGGAGTATGAGACCCACAAGGCGGGGGGAGGTCCGGTCCCACCACCTGCTGCGTGGGCGCTTCCGGCTTCCCCCCTCCCCACCCGAGCCGGGAGGGGCAGAGGGAGGTGCCTAACTCTTAGCTCGAGCACCGCCCGCCAGCCTCTCAGGCTGCCAGCCGGCCGGCCGACCCGAAAGGGGGGAGGGGACAGCTTCAGCCGACGAGGGTCCCGGACCACTCTTACCTGGCGGCGGCTCCCTCCGCCTGACGCGCCCGCCACCACCGCCGCCCCCGCCGCGGGTGAATGGGGACAGGTGAGGCCGCCGAACCCCCCACTCGCTCCGGCTCCGGCCCCGCCGCTGCCGCCACCACCGCCGGCCCCTCCGTCCGCTGTTTATTAAACTTTTCTGTTTGGTTGTTCGGCCCGTGACGCGACCGCCGGGAAGAGCTCTGGGATTGGTCAACGCCCGGCGCTGACGCGGCGCCCCCCTCCCGCAGACTAATTATTACCGGCGGAGGCGGAGCTGGGGGACGGGGGATGGGTGGTGGGGGTGGGGCGACGACTCGGAGCGCGCGGCGATTGGTCCGAACCCGCGGAGCGACGCTCCCCCGCCCTCCCTCTTCCGCTCTCCTTCCCCCCTTTTCATTCCCATCCCTTCCTAACTTGTTCCCACCCACTCCCGGGTCCTTCTTCCCTTCAACTCCTCCCTCCTCACTCCTTCCTCACCCTCACGTCCTACTCCTACCCCCACTCCCAGCTGCGTTCCAGGCATCTAATAGTTTCTGGCACGGAGGGGGGCGTGGCCATGACGCGCTGGGCTTTCCCTGGCAAAGTGAAAATTTAAAGAGACAGACACAGGCAGAAGCAGCACCTTCCTCCTCCTACCCAGCTGGTGCGAGGTGGGCGGGACGTTTCTGTCCCTGGGTCACGGGAAGTGAAAAGCGCCCGGTGTTTGTAGGAGTTGCACCTGCGAGCTCAGCTGCTGAACATTCCCCTTTCCTCAGAACTTACTTAAAATCAACTGATAATGGCAGTGGCAAACAACAGAGGACCCCTAGTGGGGATTCTGCTGCAAAACTGTTAACACTCAAAAAATTGCCCCAGTTTTGGGGGGAAGCGTAAATCTAGGGGATGCTTTTTTTTCCAAGTAACTAGCTCCAAGTGCACTTTTGTCCCACCTACGCAGGTGGGACAAACCCCACTACACCTACATGAGTAGATGGGTCTATAGAGCAAAATCATGTTTGCATGGGGGGGTGTGATATTTTCCAATCCGGAGTCCAATCTTCCTAAATTCGCCAATACTCACTGTTAAGGAAAATGTTTTTATTGCCCATATTAGACCCCTCGCTTTTTGTTGTTGTTCTTGTTACACTCAGCCTACAACTGTGCTTCTAGAAGTTTGAGCCAAAAAGAGGATATGGATGTGGGGAGAATAAATGACTGGGAGAGATAATACAAAAAATAAGGTTAACTTCTCAGTTGTCCTCTAATCTATATCTTGTCCATTTTGTAACTCTCTAATAACAAATATGGTGCACTCTGAAGTTGATTTAACACTAAGGTCATCCATGTGGTCTCTGTGCAAATAAGTAAAAAAAAAAAAAAAAAA
>NC_058131.1:603973315-603979053 GCF_016433145.1 Gracilinanus agilis | reverse complement strand
TACCTGGCGGCGGCTCCCTCCGCCTGACGCGCCCGCCACCACCGCCGCCCCCGCCGCGGGTGAATGGGGACAGGTGAGGCCGCCGAACCCCCCACTCGCTCCGGCTCCGGCCCCGCCGCTGCCGCCACCACCGCCGGCCCCTCCGTCCGCTGTTTATTAAACTTTTCTGTTTGGTTGTTCGGCCCGTGACGCGACCGCCGGGAAGAGCTCTGGGATTGGTCAACGCCCGGCGCTGACGCGGCGCCCCCCTCCCGCAGACTAATTATTACCGGCGGAGGCGGAGCTGGGGGACGGGGGATGGGTGGTGGGGGTGGGGCGACGACTCGGAGCGCGCGGCGATTGGTCCGAACCCGCGGAGCGACGCTCCCCCGCCCTCCCTCTTCCGCTCTCCTTCCCCCCTTTTCATTCCCATCCCTTCCTAACTTGTTCCCACCCACTCCCGGGTCCTTCTTCCCTTCAACTCCTCCCTCCTCACTCCTTCCTCACCCTCACGTCCTACTCCTACCCCCACTCCCAGCTGCGTTCCAGGCATCTAATAGTTTCTGGCACGGAGGGGGGCGTGGCCATGACGCGCTGGGCTTTCCCTGGCAAAGTGAAAATTTAAAGAGACAGACACAGGCAGAAGCAGCACCTTCCTCCTCCTACCCAGCTGGTGCGAGGTGGGCGGGACGTTTCTGTCCCTGGGTCACGGGAAGTGAAAAGCGCCCGGTGTTTGTAGGAGTTGCACCTGCGAGCTCAGCTGCTGAACATTCCCCTTTCCTCAGAACTTACTTAAAATCAACTGATAATGGCAGTGGCAAACAACAGAGGACCCCTAGTGGGGATTCTGCTGCAAAACTGTTAACACTCAAAAAATTGCCCCAGTTTTGGGGGGAAGCGTAAATCTAGGGGATGCTTTTTTTTCCAAGTAACTAGCTCCAAGTGCACTTTTGTCCCACCTACGCAGGTGGGACAAACCCCACTACACCTACATGAGTAGATGGGTCTATAGAGCAAAATCATGTTTGCATGGGGGGGTGTGATATTTTCCAATCCGGAGTCCAATCTTCCTAAATTCGCCAATACTCACTGTTAAGGAAAATGTTTTTATTGCCCATATTAGACCCCTCGCTTTTTGTTGTTGTTCTTGTTACACTCAGCCTACAACTGTGCTTCTAGAAGTTTGAGCCAAAAAGAGGATATGGATGTGGGGAGAATAAATGACTGGGAGAGATAATACAAAAAATAAGGTTAACTTCTCAGTTGTCCTCTAATCTATATCTTGTCCATTTTGTAACTCTCTAATAACAAATATGGTGCACTCTGAAGTTGATTTAACACTAAGGTCATCCATGTGGTCTCTGTGCAAATAAGTAAAAAAAAAAAAAAAAAAAAAAAAAAAAAAAAACATGAGCCAGCTTTCTCATCTGTAAAGTCAGAATAAGCCTCTTCTTAAGGTTGTTGTGAGAATCAACATTTCAGTTTTTGAGAATTTAGTATAAATTTCTACATGCATTTTAAAATATACTATTGAGATTGACCTCTAGCAATGGCTCCACTGGTGAAAATTTCTACCTGACTGCACAGGACATAGTATTATTACTCTGAATCAAACTACTGATAATCAACGACATTATTATGGACAGAGAGTGCTCCGGGCTTAAAAGTAAGATAGAAGGCTAAATCTAGAGATCAAGTCAATAAATTCCCACCCTTAGCAATTGAGATGAACAGTTCAATATATATGTGTAGATAGGTCTATCTTTTTATAGAAAATTAAGTTCTCACTTTATACTTTCCTTTGACAGCAAGATGCAGTAAGTCATATTCAAATGTGATCTCTTACCCTTAATCATTATATGATTTTATAGAATTCTATTAACATCTTTGAGCTCAATTTTCTCATCTGTAAAATGGAAATAATATTCCCCCTTCTTTTTAGATAAATATAAAATCCTTTACAATAATTTTTTTTCAGATTTTATTGGTGTAGGAGCTCTTTGGTGAAGAAAATTGTCTATCAAAGCAGATCTGATACTTTTAGTCTTACTGAGTTGCCTGGGGGGTGGGGATCAGGAGGTTAAATGATTTATTCAGATTCACATAACCAGTCTATATCAGAGGCTGTGCTAGAACCGAGATGGGCCTGACTTCAAGGAAAACTCTTTATCTACTACTCTACTACTCCAGACCTCTTTTCTTTACCTTGAGCAAGTTACTTGCTTGCGAAGAAAAGGGCTATGTTCTTTATATAATTATATCCCCTTTACCTAGCTCAGAGCCTGTCATTTTGTAATGCTTAATTTTATTTTTCTTCCTTTGTGTTCAAAGAGGACCAATGAAATCAAGAAGGTGATGTCTTGACTTGTTCATGAGTTGGATTTATGAAAGGGAGAGTTGTGAAAAGTCATTGGCATACTCTTTCTTTCAGAGTTATTCATATCCTGGGGCAAGACAAAAGTGAAGACCGGTGATGGCCCTAGATACAGTAGATACTTTGGCATTTTCAATGTCAAACCAAGCCCTAAGTGCATCACAGCATCTGCTTCAAACATCTAGGGACAAATTGTTCTCATCCCCTCTGACCTGGGGAAAGCTTCATGTGTTTGAGGTAGATATCCCCCTAATTCACCTGTCAGTCACCTCAACCTGGTTTAGCCCATCTGCCAAGATGATTTTACCTAGTTGTGGCCTCTGGGCATGTTTGCCTTCTTGGGACCATGGACAAAAACTATATGAAAGGTGGACACAAAAGGTGGATAAATAGCCCTTTCAATAAATTCTCACAGTAGAGATGCTAGTCCTCCCTGAATGTCTCATGTACTCCTTAATACTTAATAAATGCTTACTGATTAATTGAACTTATCTTCCCTCATGGCTTCAACTGGTTATTACTCCATAAAGATGACTTCAAAATATATATAATCAATCCCAATTTCCTGAGTTAGACTTCCATTTCCAACTAAATCTAAAATCTAAGCTATTTGTCCACAAATATGCTCCATTTTCTTCCATCCTAGTTTCAAATAGAGATCAAATGAGATATTTGTAAAGCACTTAACACAGTATCTAATACATAGTAGGTGATGTGCAAATAATACTTATTCCCCTTCTCCTCTGCCCTTTTCTGTTGATAGGACTATTTTCCTTTCAATAACTCAGTATCATCTCAATAACTCAGCATCTCTGCCTCCCCCTTCACTCACCCCAATACCTAGTCATTCACTAGGCCCTATTTGGGCCTCTTCAACTTCTTTCTCAATCACAGAATCATTCTGAATCTTAGAATTGGAAGGAACTTCACAGGTCAACTAGTTTAACTTGTATGTAAGTAGAAACTGACTAACATTTTTGAGAAGTGGTCATCCAGCCTCTACTTGAACCCTTCCAATGAATCACTGCCCCCCCCCACCTATTCAACTGCTACCACCCTAAGTTTGGTTCTTATGGCTCACCTGGTATTATAATATCCTCTTGCTTGGTATATGAATGGAAGAAAGATTAAGTAAGCCCAACCAGGAAAACAATATTTATGACAACTACAGTAATGTAAAATGGAAGAATAACATCAACAAAACCAATGCTAAACCATGTAATTATAATGATCAATCTCAGCTTCAAAGAAAACATATTAGAATGTACCCCCACCCATTCTTTATCAAAATAGAGAGGCTGGGAATCTGGATTAATTTTACTGAATTGCTATAAAAATTTTTTTCCTTTTAAATTATTTTTAAGGGATAGTTTTCTGAGTGGGGGGAGGAGAGAAGGCTATATAATAAGAAATGAAGGTGATAACAAAAGTTATCAATCAAATCATAAAATAATAGCCTTTTGATGATACTTCTTGACTCAATTCTCTCCCCAGTTCTTTATCCTTTAGTCCATTGTGGGTGGGTATGGGTGTTTTTTTTAAAAAACACAGTTCTGGTAATATCATTCCCTTGTTCAAAAACTATCAGACTCCCCATTGCCAGCAAATAAAGGTCAAATTCATTAAAGTGATATTCAAGACCTCCATGATTTGACCTCAACTAACCTTTCAAACAGGATTCCCTACTGTACTTCTTCACAGCCTTATAATCAGACCAAGCAGCACTGGTTGCTTATTCCTTCAACATGTCCCTGAGGTCCTATCTGCCAAACTAGCCCCCATCTCCTACTAAAAACTTGCCCATCTTTCTAGACTTTGGTAAAATATCATCTCCTCAAAGAATCCTTCCCTCCCTGCTATCAAAACCAATGTAAAATCTCCTTCTGCTAAACTAACATAGACCACTTTGTGACTCTTACTCAGTATATTATCTTGTGTTTCTGCCATTAAGTTTGTATGTGTCTTAATTCCATGACTACTGGGCATTATATTAATAATGTAGCACAATGTCTTTAGTTATGTAATATTTATTGCAAAATGAATTATTAGCAAATATTTTATTATTTATTACATATTTATTTAATTAAATTCTAGTGGCAGCTAGGTAAATAGACAACTAGACCTGGAGTCAGGAAGACCTAAGTTTAAATGTGGCCTTAGAAACTTAATAGTAGCTTTGTGACCCTGGGCAAGTCCCTTAGTCTCGATATGCCTCAATTTATTCATCTTTAAAATGAGGATAATCATAGCATCTGTCTTTTAGGGTTGCTGTGAGGATAAAATTATACTGGCAAAGCATTTTGCAAACCATAAAGTGCTATCTGGAAATGGTAGATATTATTGTTATGAATGCTGCTTGTCTGTTGTTGAAGATGCACTACAAAGATGAGTAAAACATTCCTGCCTTGGGCTGGGCAGGAAGGATCTTAGAGGCTTGTTGAGGGAATAAGCAACTAGTCTTGTTTGGTCTGAGGATAGGGGTATGAAGAGGTACAGCAGGGAATTCTCTTTGAAAGGTCAGTTGAGATCAGATCATAGAGATCCTTGATGTATGTGGAAATACCCATTCTATAGCAAGTTATAGAGCTATCTCACTGATGATATGCCTGGTGCTTGTATATGTCATCGGGAAGTAGCCAATTTAAAATTCAACCAATGACTAACGTCTAAGGCAAGTAATTCAACATGCCAGGGCCATAACATAACCTGTCCTTAAACTATATTTTCATGCTTTCATAAACTTACAGTATTCCCTGGGTAATTTAGAGTTGGCATACTATTCAGTGTGACTAGGAAATGGTTTTGCCAGATTCTTTCAACAGGATTAACCTTGCTACTGATTCCTTGAAAACAAAACAAAAGAAACAAAAACAACCTAAATATTCATTATTTTTGAATGTTCTTATAGGAATCTCATTTTAAAAAAAACTATCCTCAGAAATTTAAAAAGTGGCTTCATGTGTCAACATGCAAATTTTCCTTCCCCAAAGAAAGTCAATAAATACTTGATGATGGTTCCTTGTTGGGTTTCCAAGGGCCAGCCTTGCTAAATTCAACAAGGCTCATTACTAGGTTGCCTATAGGGTGATGAATCTTTCAATCACAACTACTAGCAAAACCTGTAGTTGGAGGGCCAATACCTTAAACTTTCCTCAAACCCTCTATAAATATTCAGGTCCTAGAACCCCACTGACTCCTGCCTTAACCACCAGGCAGGATCAGGGATTAATATTTACTAGGGAGAAGCTCAGAACCATTTTTGAGATATAGTCCAGACTACTCTACCTCCTATTTAATTTTTTATATAGCTCCCTGACCATCAGAGCTGCTAGTCCAAAACACACACACACACACACACACACACACACACACACACACACACACA